>NC_080671.1:409718936-410018936 GCF_030247195.1 Topomyia yanbarensis | reverse complement strand
GAATAATAGGAAAATATATACATTTCTTTAGGTTCTCCCGGAATAGTTTTCCGGTAGCCAAGATTCGTCCAATTCATGTCTATTGTGAAGGATCAATCAGAAATAGTCATAGGTAGCACATTAAAAAAAACAATTACTTAAATTTATGGGATGTTTCTTCAAAACTCGTCCGTCCTCCTACTGGGATGCCGGATATACCCCAAGGGAATTCGGAATAATACGGGAACCGATCTACGCATTTAAACGCTCCCAGGTACATAGAAACTGGACCAAATTCCAGATTTTTTAAAGCCACAACAGTGCCATTTGACGAGTCAAGATTTTATTGATAATATCTTTTATTTCCATATCGTTCACAACAGAATTTCACAGCTCCTGAGGAGTACTAGAAGCTAGCAACTTAAAAATGTTTTTTTTATTTTCTCCATGAATTTGAAAAAGCATGAACATTTTTTAACTAAATTATACTGCCATTCACAAAATAGCTTTTCTTCTCATATTCTTCAAATTTTCATCTTCAAACGTTGATTGTATTCAAATGTAAACAATTGTATTTGTATGATTGATAGGAATATTGTGAAGATGTTTTGAGTGAAAACATACAATCGTGTTTTGAATATTCTTTAGCAATTTTCCGGAAACCCGCCAGAAGGCTGGGTTGGGCAGCAGAGGATCAACAGTTATCTTTATTGCTTGCGAATTGTTTCGTTTGGAATTCTCGTTCCGAAGATGTGGATAAATAAGTTATATACAAACCAATACTATGAAAAAGAAATGGTTCAAACTATCAGAATAAGTATTTCAATTCTTGTACAAGCGAGTGGTCGTAAAAACTGCTACATGAACATACCTGAAACAACAAGTCTTAATTTTCTACGAATAAATGGTTTGGCAACAATGTAGTCAGATGTCTCTTTTCAAAATTTTCATCTTCAAACATCCATATTACCAGAGATTCCAAAAAATCTGTAATATTTTTTTAAATAGTCAGGAATAGATGACCGAAATTCTTCAGGAAAAGGTGCATTCCTCACCGATGGGCTATATTTGTTACATTTTGCTTATGAAACATGTTTGTATATTAGTAATTATATCGGCTTACTAAAAATTCGGTGATTGCGCTGCTAATCTGAAAATGTTAAATGCTTGATTTTCAGCATAGAGCACATTGATTAAATTTGAGTCTCAGAGTTTCCAGAATATTGGACTGCTGGAACTTCTAGCTGATATAATTGGGCAAAAAATTTGTTGACTTTCAGCAAAAAAGCTGTGGTATGTTGTGTTTCCAGCTTTCTCAAAAAGTAGTTTATGAATCAAGGAAGAGTTATTGAAAATTATTTTGTTATTTTTCAAATTGTCTGGATAAATCTGGACAAATTCCCTGAAATCTGGATCAGACAAACATAAATCTGTATGTCTGAACGAGGCTTGAAAATCTGGAAGATCCCGATAAATCTGAAAGGTTGGCACCCCTGCATATTACCCAGTTAAGTTAAATATTTTTCAGAGATAGCCATAAATTTCCTTAATTATAATGTATATAAAAGCTCTGAATAGAACTGGATTGAATTGAAGTTAATATAGTTTTCGATTTTTGGTCACCTGTCTACCCATAGTGCAACGTTTCGAAAGGATGCTCCTTTTTCTTGAGGGTGTTAACATTTGAAAATAGTTATAGTTTTCGCATAATTCAAATATTTTGCAAATTTTCTCAGGACTACAAATATGTTTTTTTGCAAAGTAGAATGTAATATTAAGCTTAATATCACGAGTAGCTCTCTTCTACACTGATATACAAAAATCTATGTATAGGGTAACGGCAGACAAGAGCTAGTTTTGTCTTCTCAAACCTCCCTAATTACATCGCTTACATGATTGGACATTAAGAAATATTTCAGAGCAGATCTTGTCACACAAATTAGAAATGAATAGAGAAAGAGCAAGAAAGATGTGAGCCATATTTTCGCTAGCATTTTGAGATTCAAAAATACAGTTGTTCTCGGTGATGCTTCGAGTATAATTATACGAGAGATCTTTTATCTCACTACTAGGTGGATTACTTGATGATCCGTCTATTAGTATACCCTCCAACATCTACCTCACGGTTGAACGCAACGCCAAATCCAAGGGATAAATACAGGAATTCTAGAAAAAATTTCACTGTGAAGTTAAATCACACATTATTTTATCTTTGAGAAAACTTACATAGGGTGATGTACCTATTATACCTCTTGGTTTCGAACCAAGGATATGAGATAATGACAATAGGGGAGAGTGGGTACGCTTGATCCCACTTTTGTTTTTTTCTCATAACTTTTCAATGAAATAAAAAATTTAATTGCAAAGTTCGCCAGCTTGTAGGCATTTCGAATTGTAAAAGCTATAAATAAAGTTTAAATCTGAATACTATGTCCTGTCAGTAATATGAACAGGTTTGAAAACATGTCAAAACGAGGTTCTTGTAAAAACGTGTGGTAACTTGATCCCCCGCCTACTAGGGCTAAAGAAATAAAGCACACTATGACTTATAGGCACGAAAGTTCAGCTAATCACCTATCCTGACCAATTAATTAATAAGACTGTCTTTTTAGATGCACGATAAACTTCAACCACAGTAGACAGTCAAGACAAGTATTTGCGGTAAATCAGTGCAATTTAACTTGCTTTTCCAATCTTGAATAACTTATACCATATTTGTTCACGGAAAAAAACATTTTAGATCAATTAATGGCGCCAGGTACTTTATGGAAATGGTGTTTTTCTATTTCTATACATTTTGAAAGTGTTTGAAAGAACTAATAATAGGGATCAAGAATACCCATGGTTACAGGGATCAAAGATACCTATTGTATGAGGTGTACAAACTTTAAATTTTTTGTATGTTATTGTGAAAATTTTTATTCGGAAAACGTGTTTTTCTAGACAAAAGCTCTTAAAAAGTAATCGTACTTGAAAATATTCGTGTATAATTAGTTCGGCTATCACATACAACCATTCAAAAAATTTGTAAAAAGATCTTCGAGAGGGATTTGAACACATATTTTCTAAAACATTATATTACTTTTCCAAACCAAATGTAATACATTAGATTGTTTTTTCAAACATCATAAACGACCAAATATTTCATTTTCTTTTAATATAGTGATAACTTTATGCGTATGTATTATGAGATATGACTAAGGAATCAAATATCCCCAAGGATCAAGTGTCCTCACTCTCCCCTATCGATTTGGCTAAAACAGGTATGCAAAAATAAGGTCAAGTTATATTCTTTATTTGTTGTGCACATATATATTTAGGACTATTCTCTAAATTCAATTATTAATTAAAACAAAATCACCTTCTTGAAATATCTGCTAATTCGCCTCACTCACGTAGTGAACCGAAACAGTACTCAACGGCGCCCAGCAAAATAAACACGAGCCAGCATTTACCGCCTCATGTCTTGTTATTCCGACACAAATATATTTAACATCGCACTGATGCATACCTTTATTTTAGCTGGAGAATCTTTTTACGATAATTTCACTTTATAAACACTCGTTAAACACTAGGATAGACTTAGTGTTATAATAGGTTATTATTAAATACGGAAGTTCACATTATCGCCATGTTTTGTCCGATACACTACCACAATCAAAACAAACTTTTTGCATCCATCATATAGAAAAGAATCACCAGTGCGGCCAAACCAAAACATGAACTTGAAAATATATTGGAATGAAATTTCAGTAATCAATTATTTCAAGTTATCTAATTAATTGTTGATTGCAGATATTTTATTTTCATCTGCATATACAATTCGTATCGAAATAAAGCAATGTGTGATGTTAAACTAGTCATTCCAGTTGTTAACCTTCGCATGGTTATTTCCTGCATGCGCAATTCTGGGTGCTCTTCTTCTAACAGCTGATAAGTTTCTATCATGTGCGCGATGTTTAATAAAGTTTATTTATTATTGAGGTAATTCCCGAAATGTTTTCAGAATCGAATTCCCTGAATCACGGAGATGTGTTTTCATTCCCCGATATACAAAATCGGTTTAGTTTAGCCCCCAAAACACCAGTAAAGAAATACTCTGTATGTAACGGTCTCTTTTTTAGTTGGTGGAAATTGGTAAGCAAGGAATCACCCATATCTCAGAAAGTAAACAACATATCGAAAAACAATAATAGTGTCAAATGGTCACGTTAAGCCTTTCATTTGCTACTGATTTCATTAATATTGTACATACATACATACACACACATACACTTACATACATACAGATATGTATTGCCCCGATTTGTCGAGCTGAGTCGATTGGTAACATTGGTGACAATTATAGCAGCGCTTTTTAAAGATAACGTGAAAGTATCAAACAAAACATGCAACGTAATGTGTAAAAAAGAAACAACGGCGTGAAAAAGCTATCGCTAAACGCTTGCAACAAAAATGTAGCACGGAAAACACTAACTAGCCTTTCATTCACTGAAACAACAAATAAATCAATTTCATTTTAAAATTCACTAAAAGTGCACAATACGTGACGACCGCAAGGGAACACACGATTGTCACCGATCTGCTAGCTCTTGCAGCTTTGATGTTACCACACTTGCTTAACGCCTGGTCGGGCAACAGCCAGCTATGTACCTAATCTTATTAGCCAAGCAGCAAATTCCCTTTGAAATTGCGGTTCACAATTTGCCAACCCTTTTGCCATTCATCCGTTGTGTGTTTACAACTGCACTCGGTACCTTCGCTATGCGGGAGAACCAACCCAAACCGAACTTGCTGCAACAAGCTTATGTTTTGCCATCTGTTCCCGGTGACGTTCGTTACGCTATCGCCAAAGTTCCACAGCTCAAGTTTAGTTCAAACCCCTGCCCCGTGTGAACCATGCCCTTCTCCGGTGTATTCTTGTTGTCTTGCGGCATCGAAAGTAAGTTGCAAACGTCTTGCGTATGTCCGTCCACATCGGCAGGACGAAGCCATGCCCTGCCATGCCATTGCTAGCTAGAGTTAATTTGCTTTGTACGACACACCATCGTCCCACAGTCGCACAGTAGCCGCGTAACACGCGGAAGAGGATGTTGAGCGTACATCAAGTATTATTCAAATGATCACAGAGCGAGCAACCAGCCAGCCACCAATTTGTAAATATTTGCCCGACTAATTTGTGCCACTTACAAGAAGCTACGCAGAGAAAGCACCGTCGCCAGCATCCAATAATGGGGATCTGGTCTGTGTAGGACGGGAGTTGCCTTCGGGAGAAATTTAGTTTAGTTTTGTGCTCTCAGCTTCGGATATGGCATGGATTGTCCTTTGTTCCCCATTTGGAAAGCTGTCGTTTGGTAAATTGAAATGTCGAAAGAACCTGCACAAGCTTATCACTGGCGTTCCCGGCACCCTCGTCTCGTCCTGCGATGCGCGGCTTTGTAGTGTGTATTCAGTGTTCAGTTTATTCAAATCCCCGGATCGACCAGGCGGATGTTTTTGTTGCTACTCAAGCTGGCGGAGGTGGAGCTAGTTCGTTAATTATTATTCATGTGTGCTCAGGATAATTCATGCAAACAATCCCGTGCTATCGTGCAAGGGCGACTTCCCCTAGCCCCGGAGGCGAATCGCGCTTAGTGTGCAAAGTTTTCCGGCGACGGCAAGCATATTACAGCTTTACAGGTTTGCTTCGTAAACAAATTTGAGCCATATACATTATGGCTGCCATAAGTTGCAGATTTGTGGCTGTTTTTTTGGATCTTAATGTAAAGTCACAGCGTAAAGAGTTAGAAGATTATTCTAATCTGAGAACCACTTGGCTGATTCCATAAACAGTTGAACACCCGATAGTAGCAGTCGTAAGAACTGAGCAACGGGCATGCTTCGAAAAAGCTTATAATCGACTACAACATTTTAATAGTTTTAAACAAACTATTAAAATGTTGTAGTCGATTATAAACATGAAGAGGTAATTTTGAAGTGAGGCTTTTGAATGAAAGAGTCGGTAAAAAAAACCCTTCAGCGAATAAACAGAACCAAGCAATATTCGATTTTTTGCGTATTTGATATTTTTGTCGATTTTTTTATGAATGGATCTTCCTGTGTACGAATTATTTGTTTTTATCCTGTTTTTATAGTGAAACTTCAACCTTGCTGACGGAGGAAAACTTTTTAAGCGATTATAAATAAACTTCTTTCTGAGCTTTATTCTAGAGGTTTATAGTCAAGTTTTTTATTCTAGGAGAATTAAACGTATTTTTTAGCATTGTCTACTCCTCCGACTTTTAATTTCGCCCACTCATATGTAACTGTTGTTTGGAAGCCATAGCATCGAAATAGTGAGAAACCCATCCAACAATAGTTTGTGCGTTTTGCACTGTTTCGCGAAATGATCCTGAGTTGCGGAGTTGTGAAACACCACTTGGTGGAAGTTGTATCGAGCGTATCAGCAGACACGACCGGCAGCAGCCCAAATGGTAGCAATTCAAAAGTAACGGCACAAAGTTAAATAAAAGTTACCGAATATCGTGTGCGGGACGTGACCTGGAACAGGTACACCAGTTAATGCAGAAGCAAGACGAATGTCCTACGTAAGCAGCCGTTGTCCTACCAAGGGTAAACGATTTATCGACCCTCTCTGAGATATGTTAATTTATTTGTTGATTTCATTTAAAAGATTAAAAAAGTGTAAAATATAAAAATTACTAACTCGGTTTCTTTAAAATCCAAATAGGACATACGTTTTTCATTTTAAGTTACAACTAAACTGAAAACTAAAAGTACCAATAACATCCGATAGCTTTTTTTACTACAATTACGGAACTATTCGGTGATTTGTGATAGATCATCAAAAATCAGTCTATCTTCTAACCTCTCACAAAGCAGAAGCAAAAAATCGCTACGCTATAGGCACCAGTGAAGTAAGCCAGCGCTTTGTTCTATATCCAGTGAACAAACAGTATTGTATCGTTGCCCCAGGCTGCGTAGTATAATGAGTCTGCCAAAGGATCATGACCCACAGTTCAGAAGGTGGAAAAACTAGCTAAGTTAAAATATAGCTTAATCTCGCGGAATTCCAGCTACATTCAGCTACACCACGTCAAAAATTGTATTTGGATTACGTTTGGAAGTTCAGCACAGGCAGAAAACTACGTTCGTACCCATAATTTGGCACCACGTACTAGGAAAGATTTCATCAATCGAATTATGTCGCAATGTGGAGAAGTGGATTTTATGATGACACTTGAAGAAATTTTTCACCGGTATTCCCAACGGTGTTCTATCGAATGCAAATCACCGAAGGGTGGCCTAATCTATAAGCAAACAACGCTGTTCACATATCCCGGGCAGACCCCAACATGCCAATTCTGTTATCAGAAAGCTCACTACGGAATAACCTGCATCAAAGCAACGAATCAGAACTCATCTAATATAGCAAACTCTAACAAGCACACGGAAAAAAATCCACTCATAAATTTTAAGAACAAAAGATCACGATTTCTCGAACTTAACGATTTACGAAAATCGTGACCAAGTTCCTGAAATTGTGAATAATATACCTCGTATTCATGAAACTATTTGGGTTTCCAACAGACTAGTTCACCCCGAATATATACATGGCGTTGCATTCGAATGTTTGTTTGGGTTGCTGTTGCTGTTCCCTGGACATGATCAGTTTTTGTTATGAATCTTGCTCATAATTTGAGAATACACAGCCGTCAGTCCCGTGATGCTCATAATTTTGGAAGGTTATTCGTGATTTTTCTGATTTCTCATCACGTTACCTTGCTATTTTATTTATGAGTTTACTATCGGATTTTTCTGTCAGACTGGCGGGATCATGATTTCAGGACGATTGTCGCAAATTTCGTAATTTCTGTTCACGTTATCGAATAATATTTTCCGTATCATGAACCAGTTCACAAATAAATGAATATTATCCGAAGATTTTATGAACTATTTCACGAGCACGAATGGTATGTCGTGGATATTATACCAGGATTCATGGACTAGCTCACGTATACATAAATATTTTATAATTTTGTGATTTATTTCACGGGCAAGCATGGTCGTGACTATTGTACTACGAATCATTAACCAGTTCACGAGTTCATGACTATTATTTCATGATTTTGTGAACAATTTCACGAGCACATATATCGAATCGTGACTAATCTATTAGGAATCATGAATTAGTTCACGTGGATTGACTGGATTCATGAATAAAATTCCGAGTTTCGTAAAATAGTTAACGAGAAAATATCCAGAAAGTTTTGACTTTGTAAACTAATATTCCTAAATATATGAATGGTTTTATGCAGAATGTTCGCGAAAACCGTAGCAGAAGTTCACAAAACAAAACCAATATTTCCACTAATAAAAGCGTTATGCTGGCGTTACTGAAGGGAAATTGAACATAATTATAAAACACATGATTTTTGTTTATGGTCCTGTTTTTGTCACGTAAAAACCTGCTTTAATCCCCCTAGTGGTGCAACTGTGCCTTTCTCCTTTGTTCGAACTACGATTCCATAGCTGGTTATGTTCAATACAATGATGAAAATGTATATAACATATTCAGTACGATTTGCGCATACATACAATGGATAGACAGCCACGATCTTGAGGTACTGTGTGCCGACACTGAAACATCGCTTGAAACCAGCGGCGGATCAAGGAGGAGGATCGGGGGATCCGGACTCTGCCGAAAATTTTCAATTCGTTAAGAAATTTTAAACTAGTTTTAATTTTAAAGTGACAACCCCTCACTGCATAACCCTACCTATATGAGAAAGGCAAAAATATGCCAGAAGTCCAAAAAATTCTATTTTCGCCAAAAAAAATTGTTTCGGGATTACATCAAATCTCAACGTTCCATGTATTTTAAAGACATTTGGCATCAAAAATACAAATTCGATTTTGAAATTTATCTTTACTACCCCCCCCCCCTTTTCACCATTTTTCAGTTCAGTTTGTATGGGAATTTTCTGTGTGGCCCCACTCTTCAACCCGTAACTCTGGAACCGGGAGTCCAATCAATAAAAATTTCAATAGCAGCCGATGGGTTGTACCTTTCATTTGAGACTAAGTTTGTACACATTGATCCAGCCGTCTCTGAGAAACAGTGGTGACATTTTTTCCACATACACACAAACACACACATACAGGGCAATAAATTGATGTGGTTATTACGTATAACGTATTGTACAATGTTCATTTTAAAATCGATATTTCAGACCCCGTTATACGTAAAAATAAGAATTTCAGGAGTTCATCATAGAAAACGTGTCGCCACTCGATTACTACGAGTGATAGAGGCAACGTGTCTTCCGAAAAACTACAACTTTTTCGTCGACGGCCAAGCGCTATCTCTTTTGGTTGAAAATTTTCTATAGCCTACTATGATTAGTTGTTACGGCATTTAATTAGCAAGGGACTGGAGGGTGAAGTATATTTTTCAATATTAAGAGCCATAATACTCAAGGGAGAGCAAAGAGTTGAAGGGAGAAAGTTTAGAAAAGCGTGGAAGGACCATATATGCAAGCTTAAAGCTTACCGGCGACTTAACTTTTTGTCTGCTACCGTAGGAGTAGATCTTTTGGCATTAGAAATGCGAATCACCTGAGTCTACGGCTTGTCGGGACATATTTATGATCCTTCCACGCTTTTCTAAACTGTCTCCCTTCAACTCTTTGCTCTTTCTTGAGTACTATGGCTCTTAATATTGAAAAATATACTTCCCCTTCCAATCCCTTGCTAGTTAAATGCCGTAACAACTGTTGACAAATTGACTCAATAGGTCGTAACAAAAAATGGTTAACAAAAATGGTAAAAATACTATGATTAATCTTTTAAAAAAATGTATTGTCGAAAGATGGCACTTACTACACACAAACATGGTAGAAAATGTAAAATCGCTAATATGGACAGTTTTAACTCCGATGAATTAAGTACCTCAAAATGCAGTTTTGAGCCACTGTGCTATGAGAAAAAGGAAGATTTCTCTAATCTGAAAAGAGGCCAATGACCCTAAGGTTAAAACCTCTATAATCAAAATAAAAAAATTAAAGAAATATTTTGCTGTTTTTCTAACGTAATCTCTAACAGTATTCTATCAAAGTTTATTAAATGTACCTTGTGGAACGTGAAAAAACCTAAGGAACAAAATAGAATCTAGATTTACTATAATTAAAGTTCAGATAAAGAGTGTTTTTTACATTTTTTTTATATCGTTTACAACAATTTTTTTGTTTATTTTAGTAGGGTATGACTTGCAATTTGATGTTTTAAAATAATTTTAGTCAGACTACGTTTTACAAAACTCGCTACATCGGTCTTTTGGACATCTTTTTGAAAAATGGGCGGAGAAATTTTGTGCATAACGCATTCAATGTTGACCTCTAGCTCATCAGTTGTTTGCTGGTTGTCGATGTAGACGATATACTTGACGTATCACCATAAAACAATTCCAAAGACGTCAAATCGCAAAAACGAGGCAGCCAACCGACATTACTGTTTTTCGATAGAACTCGTCTATCGAACATCGTATTGAACATCCGTATACGACAGTGTCTCGATATTGCTCGGCACTGATGTTGACGTTGTCTCCAGTATCATTTATGAAGACATCTGAGCTCTGGATACCATTCGCGTTCAAACCACATAACACAGTCACTATTTTAGCATGCAATTTGATTGTCTGTTTACATATCCATTGAAGACGCTGAATTCACCTGAATAAAACTCAATCAGAAAAAAATCGCTTCCAATACTTCTTGAACGAGGACGATAGATAGGTCTCGTGCTCGATCGGAGTTACACTGACAGATAAATAATAAACAAACAATAGAGATGACGAGTCTTAAATCCAGAGGAATTCAGCTTCACTAATACCCATTTAACCAATCATGGACCACGCTTAAAAAGATAATGCTTTGACAGCAACCTGCGAAAAGTTTTTGATTCAAAATTCCAAAATTTGGAAGCGTTATTCATGCGTTTATTTTCGCGTGATGAAATTGCAAATAATACAGATGTAGTTAAAAAAGAATAAGAATCGTACTTCATCTCAGTTTTAAGAAGTGCTGTTTGAAAAAAAAAATGTTAAAAACACCCTTTATATTAGATTTTTTGCTTTTTGCCTTTCTCATATAGAAAGGTTATGCAATCACTCTGAAAAACGTCAACCTAATCCCGGCCCGGAGGGCCGGGTGTCATATCCCATTCGACTCAGTTCGTCGAGATCGGAAAAAGTCTGTATGTGTGTGTGTATGTGTGTGTGTATGTGTGTGTATGTGTGTGTGTGTATGTATGTGCGTATGTGTCAAATAATGTCACTCATTTTTCTCAGAGATGGCTGGACCGATTTGCCCAAACTTAGTCTCAAATGAAAGGTGCAACCTTCCCATCGGCTGCTATTGAATTTTGGATCGATCGGAATTCTGGTTCCGGAATTACGGGTTTCAGAGTACGGCCACACAGAAATTTCTCATATAAACTATAGGAAAAATTAAAAATAGAATTTTTATTTTTGATGCTAAATGTGTTCAAGGTGCATGAAACGTCGAGATTTGATGCAAACTCGAAAAAAAAATTTGACTACGATTCACTTTTTTGGATTTTGGCACATTTTTGCCTTTCTCATATAGAAAGGTTATGCAATCACTCTGAAAAACGTCAACCTAATCCCGGCCCGGAGGGCCGGGTGTCATATCCCATTCGACTCAGTTCGTCGAGATCGGAAAAAGTCTGTATGTGTGTGTGTATGTATGTATGTGTGTGTGTATGTGTGTGTGTATGTGTGTGTATGTGTGTGTATGTATGTGCGTATGTGTCAAATAATGTCACTCATTTTTCTCAGAGATGGCTGGACCGATTTGCCCAAACTTAGTCTCAAATGAAAGGTGCAACCTTCCCATCGGCTGCTATTGAATTTTGGATCGATCGGAATTCTGGTTCCGGAATTACGGGTTTCAGAGTACGGTCACACAGAAATTTCTCATATAAACTATAGGAAAAATTAAAAATAGAATTTTTATTTTTGATGCTAAATGTGTTCAAGGTGCATGAAACGTCGAGATTTGATGCAAACTCGAAAAAAAAATTTGACTACGATTCACTTTTTTGGATTTTGGCACATTTTTGCCTTTCTCATATAGAAAGGTTATGCAATCACTCTGAAAAACGTCAACCTAATCACGGCCCGGAGGGCCGGGTGTCATATCCCATTCGACTCAGTTCGTCGAGATCGGAAAAAGTCTGTATGTGTGTGTGTATGTATGTATGTGTGTGTGTATGTGTGTGTGTATGTGTGTGTGTGTATGTATGTGCGTATGTGTCAAATAATGTCACTCATTTTTCTCAGAGATGGCTGGACCGATTTGCCCAAACTTAGTCTCAAATGAAAGGTGCAACCTTCCCATCGGCTGCTATTGAATTTTGGATCGATCGGAATTCTGGTTCCGGAATTACGGGTTTCAGAGTACGGCCACACAGAAATTTCTCATATAAACTATAGGAAAAATTAAAAATAGAATTTTTATTTTTGATGCTAAATGTGTTCAAGGTGCATGAAACGTCGAGATTTGATGCAAACTCGAAAAAAAAATTTGACTACGATTCACTTTTTTGGATTTTGGCACATTTTTGCCTTTCTCATATAGAAAGGTTATGCAATCACTCTGAAAAACGTCAACCTAATCCCGGCCAAATTTTTTTTTCGACTCGTTTAGGGTTTCTGGATTTTAACAGAGGCGTAGTTGATGGTTTACGGAGAGGGGTTACACCCCCCCCCCCTGTACTGTTCGCGCCCCTCCTTTAAAAATCTCCTTAAATCACCCCTCAGACCACCACCCCATCCAGCCCTCATACCCCTCCCTTTCAACCCCGTCATCTTTAAACCACCACTGTATCACAAAGCATAATAATTTAAGCTGGGGAGTCGTTCGTTCATGGGACTTTCGCCCTCTTCACATACCCAGCCCCGCATAACAAAATGAGTTAGCAAGCAGATAACATTGATCTAATGCTGATTAGGCTAATGGAGTATGATATTTTTTTGTTTCAAGTGTTTCACCGTCGACACGTAGCTCATCAAGTTCGTGGCTGGCATGCCATTGTGTATAAGTGCAAAGTGTACTAAGAATGTAATGGACATTTCCACAATTATGTTGAACATAAAAAGCCTCCGTGCCATAGTTTAGAGAAATGAGAAAGGCACAATTGCACCGCTAGGTGGATTAAAACAGGTTTTTATTATTTAATAGCAGATATCAACTTCATTTAGCAATAAATTATTATTTAATTTACTATTTCTAGTGTTAAAAATGCTCAAAGATTACATGGCAGATGTTTCATTTGAGGAAAAATACGAGAAGTTCGTTTATTGGGATATTTGATTGAAAATGTGGTTCCTAGACATAATTCAATAAATCTGACGTTTTTAAATTTTTCCGATAAGAAATTTATTTTGTCACAATATGAAGGTGCGGGGAGGAGGATTTAAGATTTCAAACTTTTTCTTTTCTGCTTTCTGAACGGACTGAATACCTTATATGCGGCTCTACTAGATATTATTGAATCATACTAACGCACACATTATTAGAGTTATGATAGATCTACTTTAGCAATCATATCACAAACCTATCAAAGAGTTTGATTTGCAGATACTATAGCAATATTCTCCTTAATCAAATACTAATAAGCTCAGTTCAGAACAGTCACAGCAAGCATGACCAAAGCAAACCGTAAGCATCGAATTTAAAATCGCAATCATAAAGAACTTTTAAAGTCACCCACCATTCCTTTTTGCAAAGACAGGTTGCTTAGAAAAGCTACTTAACAAAGAACGAATAAGTAGATTGTAAGTCAATTAGTGTTTTCATTTGTTTATGGTGGTTTATTTATTTGAAAACTTTGAATATACAGTGTCCCCTGAGGATGTTGCCAGTCCTGCATCGAAACGTCAGAGTAATAGAAACATAATAGAAGACTGCTTAGCCGAAATTAAGACGTTTAGAGGAATTTAGATTTCTTACTTACTAATGTTATATGTATATTAGAGTTTATTGATCAATTGATTTTTTTGTGCAGCATTTACTCAACCACACGTCCTTGGAAATGTAAGTTATTTACGTCAGATTGCTATACATGTATGCAATGGCTGCCATAAATTGAGAGGAACCATTTCATGAAGCAATATTTTCGTTAGTTACTTGTGAACATGAATTAAAAATAAATACTTCATTTTCTGCTATTGTTTGCTTTATTATCGAATACATAAAAAGTTCATGGGATAGCACGTTCGAAGCTCCATAGGTTAATTTACAACGATAATCCGATATCCAGTAACGATATACGAATGTTTACGATCTGCCATTCCAAGCACACCATTACAATGCCCATCGTGGATCCAACAAGTAGTTTACTCTGACATAATTTTGGAAAACATGAATAACCCGTCCTCGATAAGAGGGCATCCAATTTCAACGCACCACTCTCGCTGAGTTGGGCAATAAATAATAATCACAGCTGACAGCGCGGCAGTCGAAGTCGATAACGATAATGGCCACAACAGCAAATAATCACACGAGGGGTGTGTTGATGACGATGGCAAAAGTGCATCAAATACCTACTATTTTATGTACACACTCGGTGGACTACTTAGCGGTCGCACCAAAATCGTACGACTGTAGGCTCGTAGCTACCGGCTATGGTCCTGTACGGTGCGCTTTGGGACGCTATCGTTTCAGTCTACACAGTTCGTTAACTGGTGGCTAACAATGGGTTCGTCTCTGTCGTCCTCCCGTTTATATCCATTTTACAAACATTTTAGCAGTACCTAACTCGTACCTCTTTTAACAGCATTTCGGAAGGACGAAAGGTTTCCTGGAACCAACGCATTCGCTAGAGCTCTAATCCGTGCTCAGAATGGTCTATGAAATATTTCTGTGTAGAGCGGAGCTTCTCAGCCTGCCTATGATGCCAGCAATGCAAGGCCGGCCTACCACTGCAGTGTTACATACTAACAGGCCGAATGCATTTGGCGAAATTTTCGAACACATCTAATTTTATCTCTCCTGAAAGTCTGAATAAGTATATAATTCCATCCTGGAGGGATCATCCGTATCCATGGAGTCAGAATGATACACTAATGACAAATGACATTTGTGCTGACAGAATTATGGCAACGATACATCATTCCACTGAATTCGTACAACTATGCCGTCGAATGCCATCACGAACTCCAACGAAAATCCTAATTATTATTCTAAGGGCGGTCGTACACTGTGTAAAACAGTTGATAAATGTTGGTGATCAACTATCGAATTTGCGCGATTTTCGATAGAGATTTTGGTCGATTACCAATTCGTATAGACAAATACTGTACAAGCATCTTAAAAATTTTCCGATCCAACTAAAATTTCATTGTATTCCATAGGGCTCGGCAAATCAAAAATAGAAAACGTTGCATACAAATAGCAACGAAATGAAAACGAACCACAGAGTCCCGTGCCGTGCCGTACCATGCGGAACAGCATTTCGTTCAGATTTGCTAGACTTCTCGGAACCGTGTTTGCATGTCAACTGATAACGAAACGGAACGATGTGTTTTGTTGCTTTTTACTGTCGAATAATAGCCTCTGCTTAGCATAATTTTGCAACAAGTGAAAAGATATGCTATCCCGATCAGAATGCAAGAACAAGATTATAACAGAATGCAATTTTCGTAATAAGCTGTGTTATAAATCTGGTCTCGTTAGTAGTTAAAATAACAGAAAATTATAACAAGTAACAGCTCGAGATATAGTCTTGAAATATTTTTGTTATGTGTTTCTGATCGGGATGTGATAACATTTCGCTTTATTTTGCCACTGTTCTGGAAGGAAGATTGCGCAGAGAATGGCAAGTGTGCCGAAATAGCTCAGTTGGGAGAGCGTTAGACTGAAGATCTAAAGGTCCCTGGTTCGATCCCTGGTTTCGGCATCATATTTTGGTTGAACTGAAGGTGTTATTTTCTCGCAACATGCTCACAAAGACAATTTTTTTGAAATTGGTCGATTTTACAAAATTTGTTTTCAAAATATCTCGAAAATGGCTGTATTATTTTTCCATTCATTGTTTACTTAATGATAATATTTTCGTCCGCGTCTCTTATCACCTATTTTTATAAAGTGATTCATCATTGAAAATGAACTACCTTGGTTATTAGACCTCTCCACATTTTGAAAAAGTTTTGAAATATACATCGGTCAGCTCAAATTCTTGTTCTAGGTGTGAATTTAAGAACTTTCGCCAAAAATGACTTAATTTGGACATGATTTAGAGGTGTCTCCAAGCAAAATCAAGTTTTTGCTAGGTTTATATAGAAAGATCACTTATACTCTGATTTAATAGGCCCTACATGCCCACATATCATCAAAGGTTGTTCCTTAGACATATCTTAACATATTTTAACAGATGAACATAGCTCTAATCGCAATAGAAAATTTGTTAATTAGATTTTTATATAGAAAAGAATATCAAAACCAAGGAAAATTAGTAGTAATGGTTATGCAACTATTTTTTTCGATCTCTTTTTAATACAAATAATTAAGCAGTCTTCATTTCGATATATTCTGAATTGCACACATTTTGACGTATGTAATTTTAAATGTTCTTTGATTTGATGCCATTGTAAGGGAATACGTATCCGCCGTATGCCAATCGAGCTGACATTTCTTTAGACTGAGCAAACAAATTTATTTGTTTGTATAGTGTTCATTTGACCAACTAGGAAATGCGCGTGGGGATTACGCATGGTCTAGCCTGAGTGAATGATGACTTTTGAATTATGTATGAGGGTTGAGAATTGACAATTCGCTAGAACAATTCAAAACCAATTACCAATTTGCGATCATTTCAGCACGAGGAACAAATGTTTTACTATCATATTTAATGGTTTACTTTTGGTGCATTAAATGGTCAGTCAATTATACTGAGCTAAGAATAAGTACGTACTATTTTATGTTTGATTCGAGCATGATGTTAATATCGTTTATGAACGCAGCATCGATATTTTTTCTGTTTCGCGTCTTTATTGTAATATTGCAACGTTTACTTGAACAAGCTGGAAAATTCCAAGTACGGGATCTCAATATGCTTGTGATAATACCTATGAAGGACCATTTATAAATTCTGCACGCTATTAGGGGGAAGAGTTATGACAAATAGTGACATAAATGGGATGGGGAGCACGTCATATGCTTTGACGCAATCAGCAGTTTTATGTAGGATTGTACTATTTATGTAGAAAATCCGTGGTAATATGAGAGAAAGTTAGATATTATTGGGCCATCTTTGCGTGACATAATTTATGAATGGTCCACAATACCACTTTCATTGTTTATGGTCCATTTTATATTTTTGACAGCACTCCCAACAGTCGGCTGTCGGGAGTTCAAATTGTTTTCAATGAAACAAACTCTCGATAAACGGTTACTCAGAGTTTAAACGCCGTCACATCTAAAACATGCACGTATTCTACAGTCAATAAACTTTTGAATCTTTTTATGCACGAACATATAGTCTCAGTCGCATCGCTTGCTTGAGGCGAATCCTGACTAACAACCCACCCACTACCCAATCCGTGGTACTTATGGAAATGTCACTGAGTCGGGGCCTTCCGTGAAGTAAGTACTACATCTAAACTTTCTTTCTTATTAAGTTACGGTAAAGATGGTCGTGGCTCGCAATGCTAGTTCTCAGGCGAAATTCTCGCTTGGACTGGATCAATTGTTATTCCCAAACAATGCTCCTCAAGTAGTCTGGGTGAAAATGAGAGTCATCAGTCTGCAATCTACGAAGTATACCGTGCTTACGCAACGCAACGCAAAGGGCTTCTGGAAATTAATTGCATAACTTTTAAGTTGCTGAAACATGTTTTTTTTTCCATTAGGTCAGTTCTATTGGAATTTTTAGTAAATCAATGAGAATTGTTTGCAAAACGATTTTCACTAACAATTCTGCAACCGTCGAGAGAGTGGAGTCGGCAGAACATCAACTGCATAAACAAATGTTGTGCACATACCTAGTGTAGGATATAAGCGAGTAGAAATGAAAAAACCTGTTTTAATCCACCTAGCGGTGCAATTGTGCCTTTCTCATTTCTCTAAACTATGGCACGGAGGCTTTTTATGTTCAACATAATTGTGGAAATGTCCATTACATTCTTAGTACACTTTGCACTTATACACAATGGCATGCCAGCCACGAACTTGATGAGCTACGTGTCGACGGTGAAACACTTGAAACAAAAAAATATCATACTCCATTAGCCTAATCAGCATTAGATCAATGTTATCTGCTTGCTAACTCATTTTGTCATGCGGGGGTGGGTATGTGAGGAGGGCGAAAGTCCCATGAACGAACGACTCCCCAGCTTAAATTATTATGCTTTGTAATATAGTGGTGCTTTAAAGATGATTGGGTTGAAAGGGAGGGGTATGAGGTGGTGGTCTGAGGGGTGATTTAAGGAGATTTTTAAAGGAGGGGAGTGAACAGTAGAGGGGGGGGGGGTGTAACCCCTCTCCGTAAACCATCAACTACGCCCCTGTTAAAATCCAGAAACCTTATGCGAGTCGAAAAAAAAATTTGGCCGGGATTAGGTTGACGTTTTTCAGAGTGATTGCATAACCTTTCTATATGAGAAAGGCAAAAATGTGCAAAATCCAAAAAAGTGAATCTTCGTCAAATTTTTTTCGTGTTTGTATCAAATCTCGACGTTTTATGCACCTTGAATAATTTAGCATCAAAAATAAAAATTCTATTTTTAATTTTTCCTATAGTTTTTATGAGAAATTTCTGTGTGGCCGCACTCTGAAACCCGTGATTCCGGAACCAGAATTCCGATCGATCCAAAATTCAATAGCAGCCGATGGGAAGGTTGCACCTTTCATTTGAGACTAAGTTTGGGCAAATCGGTCCAGCCATCTCTGAGAAAAATGAGTGACATTATTTGACACATACGCACATACATACACACACACATACACACACATACACACACACATACATACACACATACAGACTTTTTCCGATCTCGACGAACTGAGTCGAATGGGATATGACACTCGGCCCTCCGGGCCGGGATTAGGTTGACGTTTTTCAGAGTGATTGCATAACCTTTCTATATGAGAAAGGCAAAAACATTATTAACTTATTATTAACTTATCGATTTTCGATGAGCAAGCCTTGATTGTTGTGACAGACCACCAAGCTCCAGATTTTGGAAGGAAATTGACGAGAACGGACGCAAATTGTGTTTCCACAGCTCCGGTCACGACAATGGCGCAAGAAACGCTCCCGAGTAAGTATGTTATTGCCCTGAACAAAAGAGCGGACAAGCCTGAACAACTTGTCGCGTGTTTTTTTAGAGAAATTCGCCTCGAGCGGCAACTAATATTTTACTATGCGAAATTCAATAAAATGAGTAAAATGGTTGTGTCTCAGCCAGAGTTAAAAATAATCGAAACTCTTTTTTGACGACTGAAAATGAACCTGTTGCGACTCGAGGTGGGTAGAAAAAATATTCATTCAACTATCCATCTTATTCATTCAGTTGAATATCGTAGTATATATTCATTACACTAATTATCTAGGAAAATGTTTTCAAATGCCGATAAAGCATATGAAACAACAATCATCATCGCTTACATTGTGCCAGGGCCTACTTTGATGCGTTTGATTCGTTGCTGCACGGTCGCCTCGTGTAATAATCGGAGCCGAATGAAAATCTGTATGGATGAATAGGCGGTTTGTTAGTTTGACGTTTTCAGCTACGTCACTGAACATTGAAAATGAATGCGGCTGAATATGATCAATTTTCATTCAATGAATTTGAATATTTTTAACTCTAGTCTCAGCCTCGAGTGGCTGATGATTCCTCTGTGCGGGAATAATTTGGCCCTGAGTGGCTTTTCAAAACTGATTCCTTTGTGTGGGAATGACTTGGTCTCAAGTGTTCAAATATTAGCGTTTTAAGTACGTCCTCTGAGTGGGCAGTTATTTGTATTAGTGCGATTCCGGAAATGGGAGAGCATTTGCCTCGAGTGGCATCATTCGGAAATTAAGCGAAATTAAGATTGTGTTGCTCCAAGTAGGAATTTTGCAAACATGTGAGTGTGTATGAGTAATTTCAATATTTACAGCGTAGTATGTTGAATATAGAGCAAAGTATAAAGAGGTAAGTGTAAAAAGTAAAGGGGCAAGAGTAAAAAGTTAAGGGTAAAGCTTAACGAGTAGATAATAAAGAGTGAAGAGTAAATATGGATAACAAGTAAAGATGAGTAAAGAGTAATGCCTAAAAAGTAAATTGTAAAAAGTGAAGAGTAAACAGAAATTGATAAGGAAAAGAGCTACAAGTAAAGTGTAAATGGTAAAGAGTTAAGAGTAAAGAGTAAAGGAAAGAGAGTACAGAGCATAGAGTTAAGTGTACATGATTGAGAATAAAAAGTAAAGACTAAAAAGCAAAAAGTAAAGGGTGAAACGAACTATAATGGGATGAAGATCTCATATGATGCTATGACGAGTTAATGGTTGGTCGTACGATGAAGCAAGAGTAAAGAAATATGTTCACAAAGAAGTGTTATGAATAATATGCAAATGATAGAGTAAAGAGTAAATGAACCAGGATAAATAGTAAATAGTAAAGCGCAAAGAGTAAAGAGCAAAAAAATAAAAAGTAAAGACTAATGAGTACAGAGTACAGACTAAAAACCAAAAAGCAAGGAGTAAAGACCGAAAAAGTAACGAGTAAAGTGCAATAAATAATGACTAAAAAAACATAATAGAAAAAAAACGAAGAGTAAAGAGTGAACAAAGTAGAACAAAGAGTAACGAGTAAAGGGTGAAGCGTAGAGTAAAGAAAACGCAAAGATAATAATGTAAGGAATAAAGCGTAAAGTGAGGCTTAAAGTTTAAAGAGTAAATGATAAAGAGTAAAATAAAGGGTGAATATTAAAAACTAAAAATGAAGAGGATATATTAATGAAGGGAAAAGAGAATACAATGAGCATTAAAACGTTAATAATAATGTTCAAATAATAAAACATAAAGAGTGCAAAATCTGTACTATAAAATTCAATTGCTTCCATCGTTTATATTAGTCGGATTTATTCGCATTATTAAAATTTGTATCACTGTCACACAAAAACGTTATTAAACAGATGTTGCATCCTTAATTCACATTCACAAAATTCTCATGATTCTCATAAACATAAGAGAGATGTATAATATTGTCTTATGATAAATCAAAGATGTCTATCAACTACGGCCTCTAGCCATCCATTGGTATGCTTATGCCCCTATATTGTGCAAGAAGAGTAATGTTATGAGCCAAAAACAAAAGTGTACCGACAACATTCCCCTTCTATTTGAATTTGTCAAAAAAACAATTAATTGGCAAGCAAACTAGAATCGAGCCCAACAGAATTACAAACCGACTACAGACTTCAATTATCAAGACTCCTCCTACACATTAAAAAAGTAATGCCGAAACCAGGGATCGATCCAGGGACCTTTAGATCTTCAGTCTAACGCTCTCCCAACTGAGCTATTTCGGCACCCTCATCGTTCTCACTTTTATCTTCCCTTCTGAACTGATTAGCTTATAATAGGTGTAAAGTAGCAAAATAATGTGAGATGCCATCACATAGCATCTTCGAAACTGATGCAAATTTATGTAAAGCAGAAGCTACCATTGGAGGGTGAAAGCAACAAAACACATCATTTCGTTCCGTTATCAGCTGGCGTACAAACACACCAGGAACGTGATGAAGTCTAACAAAACTGAATGAAACGTGGTTCGCCACAGCACGGCAAGGCAAGACTCTCAGAGATTCTTTTTCATTTCGTTGTTATTTTTAAACAGAATTTTCTACTCTTGAATTGCGAATCACTGTTGAATAATATTGGAAAGGAGCGAACCCAAATGGGAACCTGAGTGCTCTCCACCCACCACAAAGTGAGAGACCGTCCACTGCTGTTGGCGCCGGATCTCGTTTCGTCTGACCTTTAATTGCAGTGTCGATAATCATGTCAGTTAAAACCTTGTATGCTTCCACCAGAGGAATTTCTTGTTTTGATTCGATTGTTTTGGATATAGCGGAGACGTAGCTGTTTCAATCAATAGGAAAACTAATTGAGGTCGAGTACAATGATAAATCCAACGCGCTTGGCCGCGGTGGTGAAGTAGTCATGATCATGCAGTTAGATAGGTTATCAACAACCCTATGGCGTACCATGGGAGTTGAAGCCTCCTTGAACCAACTGAGGTGCGAAGCATAGGGAACAATGTCTGCCTTTGATTCGGCCTTGACAAACAACAAGTTTAATAGCTGGTACCGTGAATTAACTCGGCTGGCGAATAATGTTAAAATTGTAGAAGATCTATGTCGGAAGTTCCAAATACTTCGTGTTAAACCTAGACAGATCATAGGAATGCAATATAGACACACTGCGGGTTTTTGATGTCGCATGAGGAAATTCTTGTTAGTTTCTAAAATTTCCGGGACGAAGAGCCACATACTTCGGTATTGTAATAGCACCCATAAAACGACACTCGCAGGCCTTCACGAGGCAGCTGAGAAGAGGAAATGTTTTTTTTTTTCGATAATTTATTGGCACATTAGAACATATTCGCTCAATGGGGTTGTCAGATTCTCGCTCTTTAGTGAACAAGGGAACGTAGAAATTAGTCGTGATTTCTACGTTTCTACAGTGGATAGCTGTAAGGCCCAATTGTTCGCAATGACGACATCCCCTGAGGTACAAAAAGGCGAACAGGTAGACGAACCCCGTTCAAAAGAACAAAGTTTTGAAGAGTAAATCCGTAAGTCTCATACTGATATTGAAAATAAGTTCTTATACTCCTCGATTTATGCTGAACGCATTTGCTTGCAAACCAGAGTTTTCACTGACTGAAGCAAAGGGTTCTGGAAGGAGCCAACCCCATATTTCGCAACTAAGGCCCCTGTTGGGGACGACACCGTCAATCTCTACTTCCCAGCCTGGTACGTAGACAAGATACATCTTCGTACACGGCCGAGGTTAGTTTAAGCGATATATCGATCATTTTAAAAGGATTATATTGGGTCCGGAAGGAGACCTTCCAGGGGCCTGTTGTATTAGACGAATGTAACTTAAATCGAGAAGGAGATTTATAGGCATTATTTTACCATCGGCTAAATATTCAAATCAACCTCCATTGAGTAATTGGTACTGTGGAACATTTGTAGTAGCAATAATCAACAAACACATTTTCGCTGAACCGTCGGTCACACAGCCCGTTAACAAAGTATATTTTCAAATAGCCACCAGGTATTATCCGGAAATTTTCACTTTCACTTACATGCAGCATGTCTGAACTTTCTTCCCTACGAGAAGAAATCACCGAATCTTACTACCCACTCACTAGAGCATCTAATAAAGCTTTCCTCTGTCACAAGCAAGAGGATTCAGCAGTGAGAGAATGTGGTTTCTCCCTGCTCTCTTGGTAACTGAGCAAAAAATGCGCACCAAAATATAGCTCATGTTATAGGGGGTAAAATATTTCGGCATCTCTTCGTTGCAAAAATGAGTAAAACGAAGCCTGCTTTTCACGCAAACGTCTGACTACAGTGAGATGAGTCAGAGATCGGTTACCCTAGCAGACCGCGAATATACCCCGAACCTAATAAGCAAGTAGTTTCTGAAAGGAACTTACCAGCATTTACAGTGGATGGAGATTTTCAACCATTCGAGCAGCAAAAACATTAGGCCCGCAAGTAATAAACACGCCTTTCTACACTGGTACCCGTCCGTTTGTGCTTTCCAATGCTAAAACCGTTGATGAACGCGGTGGTAGACCAACTTCCAATGATTGATTACTGCTTTCAGCGAATGGTAGCTTCTAAATAGCATGAGCTGCTAAAATACGTTTCGGTATAATCGCCTACCAATCGCCCAGTTCTATTCCGCTCGTGCCAATATGCCAGGGCAAGCACCAGGGTGGAGAAACCTGATGCTCTCGACGGTTGCCGTTGGTATTTTATATGACTTCTCCACCCAACACATTTACGAGCTTTATCGTTTTCATCTTATAGACTGAACTGTAGATAGAAAACCTCGCGAAAAGTACAGTTTCAGTTTGCGAATCATCATTACGGAAATTTGATATACTAACAAATGCCTAGCTGTAAATCGATTCCAACAATGCTTCGATAGGATCATTATTCAATGCATTGTGGCTTGGTACTGGTACTGATATGATTAGCGGTGGTGCATGGAAGCGGATTTCTCTTCCATTCGCTAATGGATATCGGCACAACACGAACGGAACGGGTGGGAAAGCGTAATTTCCTATAAGAATGGAAAGCATAAATGGAAATTTTACGGAATCAGTTTCATGCGACACGGGGTTCTTTCGTTCGCTGAATAATGGATCTGATGGGTTAGGAAAATTGATTGTAACGACTAATACAAAAGAAATCCTAGAAGCGTTTAACAAAAAAAAAATAATGCTTTCAATGTCCCCGAGACCAGCAAGGTTTCATACTTTTAGATTGTTTGTCACGTCATTAGATTATTTACGATGATTGTTTCGTAGATGGTAAGTCGATGTGTAACAAATCTAATTTTCGCGTGCGCTTTGAACTATTTTGTAAGACATCCATTACAAGATCTTTCGTTTGATGCGTCAACAATATAAATCAGTTCAGTGGTTCAGAAGTTATGATTTTTTGACATTAAAAATGTCTTACTCCACTATCTGGGGCTAGGTGTCATTCTAAAATCTAAACTATCTCCCATGTAACGAAACTATGTAAGGTTTGCACGCTTATAACTCCGATATTACTAGATGGATTTTAATCATTCATACACCAACCGATTCAGAAACACCTAACTTAAATATTGGTAATAATTTAATATCTCCCCAATAAAAGCAGACTTTTGGAAATTGGTAAAATTAAAAAGTTCACGAAAAACGGGAAAATTACCATTCGTGAGGCAGATTTCTCAGACACAGCCGTCAAAAGAGGGCAGCTTAGTGACTCAATGAAAGACGAAAAGTCATAAATAGAAGCGACGCATGTCCGTTTAAATCAGTTTTTGCTCTTGTCTCATACGAACAACATCGTCTCCGGGCGATGCAATAAGCGCTATCGATTTTCGGCAACGTTGGCATTTGCACACACTCGCACCTATGTGACTAAACCATATACGGTTAGTTTATAAATAGAGGTGACGCGTACCCGTCAGCGATGTCAGATCTACGGAAATCTCCGTAGATCTACGGATTTGGAGGTTTTCTACGGATCTACGGATCCGTAGATAAAATCTACGGAAATGAAATTTTTTCTACGGGAATCTACGGATTTATCTCAGTGTACTTTTGAAGAAGGTTGCCAATGATCGACAGTTATTTTTTCTATTGGAAAATCATCTTAACAAAATGGAGAATCCGCAAAACCACGTTGTGCGATAATAAATACCAGCGATCGAAAATTCAACTCGAGAATATAGACCCTGCTTTATAAAACGGCTTCCAAAAGTTCCGCATTTCGGCGATAATGAGTCGGGGAAATTAATTTGTCTCATCTGCAAATTATAAATTGTTTATTTCATAGAATTCAAGCAACGTTTTCTCCTCTTTGTTGATGAATCGATATCTTGGTCCTGTTTTAACTGTTATAACTGTTTTAATTCGTATATTTGATTCGTGCACGTAGCCTGACAGCTGATTTGTCGATCGATTGGCGCTGGTTCAGGTAAAAGCGAAAAAGACACTGAGTATCGTGACAGTTGTCTTTGATAGTTGGAAATATTGGTTGACCAACCTCGGCGCGGCCCGATGTAAATATGAATATCTGTAGCATGCTATTAAGAAGCACAACTGGAAATCCCGAATGGCAAAACGCGATCCAAAATCAGCTGGGTATTTCTCCGATGTCATTGATGTAAGGACCTTCTGAGAAACGAACGTCGCCTCTGATCATGTTCTGGTGGTGTGTGGGATTTGTACTTGACCAAACTAGAAGGCGAATGCTTACAGCGGTTATACGTCAAAAAGGAGCGATATGGTCGTCCACATCGTACGAATGAGAGTACAACAAAAATGAGGAAAACTTTGCCATGAATGACACGTGAAAGCGATCAACAACACGAGAAGGAAAAACTTTTATTACTAAAGCAATTAGAGTTATCCAAATCTGTCCAGCAACCAACGCCACGTTAAAAGGGAATATGTGTATTGCCAGATATAACATTAATCTCATTCAGCTTCAACATGTTCGAAATTTGGCTCTGGTATGCATAGCTCGTATCTCACTAGGTCAATTTATCTACAGTAACAGCATGATACATCTTTATGAACAGGATTAAGTTAAGATTAAGGTCCCCGTCTACAAAGAGGGCGGTGCGATCGACGGAAGACTACATGATTTGTCTCCTGGTAACCTGATGACGTTATCCGTAGATTCATGTCGCAAGACGACGAAGTTGTCGCCGATAAAGACGTGTTCAGGAATTTGTTCCCCATTTCCTACGCTGTCTGGGTTGTGAGAATGCGGATAGAACACTCCATTCTTCGTGACCCTGGAAAATGTAACCAACTGGCACATATGGTCGGTGTTAAGTCAGATCGGACTAAGTGACAAAATATTGATTTCGAGAAAAACGAGTTTAAAGTTTGAATCGTAGCATCCTTTACATTATAATTGAAAATTAATTTTTGTCATAATTCTTCATTATTGTTACATATTTCAAATCTGGCAAAAGTCGAATGTAGCTGACGAAATTTCCTATCCAGTGACATCATTATCTCATTTTTTATGTTTTGCGACTTAGTCCGGTCTGACTTAACACCGACCATATAACCAACAAACTGTTACGTTTCAATTCTACGAACAACTATGGAAAACAGTGGTATAAAATCTCTCTTTTGTTGCCCATTTCTGATGCATTAACCGCAACCAGGATTCAGTTTCAACGCCTTATTCATTCTTTAATCTGCATCTTGACTGAAGTTTAAAGCAGAGTCTAAAGCCTTCAGCTCGGAGGCAATATTAATGCATTCACCCACCAAAGCATTCATATGTTATATATGAGCTCTGTGGAGTTAAAAGCAGAAGGTGACATCTGTTTCATTTTCGACAAAAAGTGAATTTGAAGCGAAAATAACTGAATGAACGCGCTGCCTCAAATGAACTAAGGGCGAGGCAAACAACTGCAATATTCCCTCCAGCGCGGCTGGCATACATTGAATTTTGCCATAACCAAAAAAAATCTCGACTTCAACGCCGAAAGCTAAAACGCAAGCAGTGGTCCAACCAGCAACGACAGCTAAACCAGAATCTTATAATGAATCATCAACGATTACATCCAGTACTTTTATAGCAACAAATAGCACCGCCAAACAAGATGCAAATGGTAGATGAAGATTCATCAAATTGCATCATGAAAAAAACGCTGCACAAAACAACACATCGGGATGTTTTCTCTTGAAAATGTGGGAAGAAGTAGTTTTTAAGTATTTATTACATTGTGTTTTTATCGCTGTCAGAACGACGCTGAATCCCTCTGGATAAGGACTCGTCACGCCAATCGTTTGCTTACCATTTATCTGTCAGTGTCATTCCAATCAAGCAGAAGACTTGTCAAATGTTGCAATCTGATTAATTAATTTTGGAATCTATTGTGATAGTGAGTTTGGAATAAATTTCTGAATCGAATCTCTAAGGCAAGATAAAACGTGTAACTTTTATCATTACGGTGCCTACTAAAAGCTGCTTTAACCAACTGCAGCTATCCGTTATGTTGTAATTTTCTGGTAAACCACAGAACCGAACCCATTCCGCATTAAGGTTGTAGTTTACCGGAAAGCGAAAAAAAGCCAATATTTTTAAATTATCGACGTTGCAACTTAGCGGTAACTGTAGTATATGAGTCAACTAAAGCTAACGCTGTGACTGTGGTGCTAGTTTGCAGAAAACCATTTTATTTAGTTGGGATAAGATGGCGAGGCTTTATTCAGTAATTCAGCGTCTTTAGCTGTCAGTTTTTCGAAAATTGGAATGAAAAGCAACGTCGCAAATTCATTTTGCGACACTCATCGGGACATCGGAAAACAATTGGGAATCGTACAATCAACCGTGAGTCGTATGATTAAAAGATACTACTAAACTGTGAGCATCGAATGGAAGGAGAAATGAAGGCAGAATGGATGTTATATTAGTGGTCAGGAGCACAAGCGTGTAGTGAAAGAGTTTAAGCGTAATCCAATGCTTCGGTCAGGGGTGTGCCTAAAAAGTTGAATCTGTCCAAGTCTTTGGTTCAGAGAGCCAAAGGCCGGGAGGAACAAAGTACAAAGTGCAGAAGGCTCCAAATCGTGACGAACGGAAAAATATGGTGGGAAAGTCATGGACGTGAAAACTTGTAGCGGTCATGTCATATTCAGCAATATTTTTCAAATTTAGTAGAACCAGTTTGATTTGTTTGCGCCAAGAGTTAGACAACCTACCGTTGATCGACTCTTGCGCAACACCCTAGCAAGTACTCCTCTCCGCGAGGGGAAGAAATTAAATTGCCTGTTGAGAGTCTCCTGAAGACGAAAACCATGACGATCCTTCGCTTGGAATGCATGATGGAAAGGGACAGATAGAGCCAAAGGTTAGCTGACAGAATAAAACAGCTAGTAGGGTCGTTGATTTCCGAACTTGTCCGAAGAAATTTGCGGGAAAATACGCGCTTCCTGTAAGTACGTACGAAATTACCTTCCCTACTCTGAGGATTAACGCTGCTAGTCCATTTCGTCCCAGTCCGCCAAACGTTTTGGAAGCTCGCGTGATTTGTCGGGTTTTAGTTTGTCCAAACTCAGGTCAAGTTGCAATTGAGTAGATATTGCGTGCGTAGGAAAGTGTGTGCAGAAGAAATAGCAGAAAGCCACACGGCACTTTTCATTTCGCACAGATTCTACGAACGAGAGGAAGGAGAGAGGACAAAATCACACGCGCGCAGGTCCAAACGCAGGACGAAGTTGAACCCGGCACCGATACGCCGCCGGAAGGAAGAACGGTCCATCGACAAACCGCTTCCTTCAGCCACCGGAAAACCATCGCAACTTTTCCGGCCGATTAAAGCATCAACCAGCATCCAACAACCGCTGGTCAGAAACCGGCGCGCCGATCGATGTGATCGCCCGTCATCGAAACAGCCACCGCATCGCAGAACGATCGACAGCAGCAGCAGAAACCGACAGCAGCAGCAGAAACCAACAGCAGCAGATTGGGTGAGTCGTATCGTTCTTGCTAATTAAGTGTGAAGGGTGGCGTCCAGGGAGGACGCCACAGTGATTTAATCCGGAAGAGCGCAAAACGCTCGAGAAGTCGTCCACGGACGGCTAGATTAGGGACGCGTCCATGATTTGAGGTTGTGTGTCGGCCATTACGTTTTAGTCCGTCATTCACGAACGCCACACACAACCCATTTAATTAGTCACCCGGGTGCAAAGCAATAGCTGGTTGATACGCTGGAGCCGTGAGGTGACGTCACCGAACTTTGGGAGGATTTTAGAAATGAGAAGAAAAGCACAAGCAGGTCAATGAGCACAGTAGGGAGAGAGTACACGCACACCATCAGAAGATAGGCCTAGAAAGTTAAAAGCTAAAAAAATACAAACATGAAATAGAACCTAAATCTGCCGTTTTGTACCGTAAATAAATGTTGTTTAGTGTAAATGTAGCGAATGTTTTGGTAGATTCATGTAGTACTCCCTTATGGTTTTAGTCTCGTTCTAGTATGGTTACGTCACTTCGTTCGGTGTAGTTTTCGTTTCGTTTCACTGTCTTCCGCTTGGCGGAATTTGATGAGTGGTGAAAGCTTCGCTTTCAGTATGTTTGGGCCACCTGGCGGTGAGTGGCTACAGTTCCAGTGATGATAAGTTAGGTATGGGGAATTTCTTACTGCGAATTATCTGAGTGTGATGAGGTTTTTGATGATTGCTGCTAGTTGATAATAGGGTCGTTTACCCGGCTTTTGGAGGCTAACTTTTGATAAGCCTGTCTGGTTCGATCCTGATTAATTTCTTTTAGGTGAAGCTTCTTCAGGGACTCGCCCTAAGAAGAGTCTCATCCGGGCAAACAAATCTTGGCGTGCAGTCTTCCTACGGGAAGTGGCGCATAAGCTGCACGCTTGCTAGGGATCGACCAGGGCTGGCTACAAACTGTACACCCAGATGCTGACGAAGCCTCATTATCTCATCATGGATAATAAGATTTGCGTCAAGGCGGACATTCTGTAGCTTCCGTGGCAACTATTCTTCACCACCCAGCACAAATTTGATGTTCCGGAGGAAGTAAGGAAGCAGAAACTTTCAAAGTTTGCCAATAAATACATGATTTGTCAAGCGATTTGCTTTTGTGGCAAACGGAGTAAGCCTTTCCTGACTACCGAGACTGTAAACGGGGAGATCTATCTCGAGGAGTGTCTTCAGAAGCCACTGTTTCCTCTGTTGAAATAACCCGAGGGTCATAGGATCTTCTGGCCGGATCTAGCTTCGAGCCTCTATTCAAATGTTGTCCTGGAATGGTACGAAGCCAACGGGGCTACTTTCGTACCCAAGGAAATGAACCAGAACTAAGGCACATCGAAAAATTCAGCAGGCACTACGGAAGCATCCCAAGGAGGTCAAATCTGAGGAAGACATGAAGAAAAAATGGGTTTCCGTACAGGAGAAGCTGAAGCTAGATATTGTACAGAAACTAATGAGGGGAGCGTAATGTGCGAGCGTAAGGTTGTGGTGTTGTAGTTGAATAAAATAAATATGCCAAAAACTTACTAATGGGTTATATTGCATTGTCTGAAACTTTGAAAAGAATCGGACAAACTTGGTAATTTTTTACAGCGTTTTTTCCGTGGTGCAATTTGATGTGGGACATTTCGGAAGGTTTCACGACCGTAGTCAGCAAATCGAAGAAGCATACAAAGCCAACCGACCGTTAAATTCAAGGCAACTGCTGCGTTGTTAGCATGGACGAAGTGACGACCAAAGAAGCAGACTGAATGACCATCAGGCATTGCTACAAATACCCCCCACAAAAAAGCTCCGCGCGCAATAGTTAATTGCGCGCGAGGGAAATACTACTAGCCTATTGAATTTTTTTTTATTTGTTGTAAATATATAAAAGGCAATGGCTCCGCATTGAATAGCGTCATATAAACGAACAATATAACAAAAATTTGGGATAGCACAATCACCAATAAGTATTAAAAATAAGTGACCAGATGGCAATAACAGAATCCCGTTCGAACATCTAAAAGTCGGGAGTGACAAGCAGGACGAAGCAATCCACTGCATGATCCTCAATATCGCATAACAATCCTCAATATCGCCTATGAATACCCTGTTCTGTTTAAAAGACTGCGCCCGTTGGCTGAATCGGGTGACGGTGAATACCAAAACAGACGATTTACGACGGACCAGACGTTTACTCTGCGATATATCTTGGACAAATTTCGAAAATACGGCAAGCGGACTCACCATCCGATTGTGAATTTCCAGGCAGCGTACGATTAAGTGAAACGAAACGAAAAGGGCAGATAACGATGGTTAAAAAAGAATAACCAGAGAGATATCTCACGTTAAATCGGTTGAAACCAAGCGATGGGATTTCAAATTTGTTGTTCCATATAACGCTCAAAGGTGCGATACGAATTTGTTGTGCAAAGGAACGAAACTAATATCACGATATCTCTCAATTACTGGCATAAAAAATATTTTGAAAACTTGTATTCTTACTGTAGAACTAACAAGAATGGTTCCTGAACGAACAACATAAGCGACGTTAGAACCCTCGACTAGACTGAACAATTCTATAGATATTGTCATATAAAATTTGAAGCTTTACAAGGACAATGTGGACCAAAAAATACTTTTCATCCATTGTGTAATATAATTTTAAGAAATTTTTCAGCATTGCTAATTTTTAGGTTACAAATAGGCCTTAACAGTGAGCCTTGAATGAGTCGGTTGGATTGCTATTTTAAAATGCTTTTTACTGCTGTTGTGTATTGAAAATGCTGCCTACTAGTAAGAAGCATTTGTAGAGTACAAAATATCAATTCATTAATGAATATAGCTTTAACTTGGAATTGAGTTTGGGCACACAATCCCTAAATGGGGTGAAAAACACTATTGAGTTCTGCAAGATGACGACACGAATGAATTTTTGCTGAATGAAGTTCACGTTTGACAATTCTTGAGCGTTTTTTCAAAACGTCATATCGGCAATGAGTTACTCTCTATGTTTACTTTCGCTTCTGTTAATAATTCGGTCATTTTAACATTTATCCCTCAACTCTTTGCATAATATGCTAGTTAAAACCACCGTCTTTCGATCTGTACTGTAAAATAAGTGAAAAGTGTTATAGTGACGCCGTAAAAATCGAAAGAGAAAGTAAACAAAGAGAGTAACTCATTGCAGATATGACGTTTTGAAAAAACGCTCAAGAATTCTCGGTGGTATGTTTACTTTAGGTTTGTTCCAGTACATGAAGGTTACTCCCTGTTGCTCCGGAGCAAAAAATTCTTGCTCCTTGTCACTTCTATTTGCCACCAGAAGAAGAAAAAAAGAGAAGAGGATAGTACAGGAACGATTTTTTCCCTGTTTGCTCCGGAGTACTTCCAGTTTCTCCTGGTACTGGAACAAACCTTTTGTCAGTTGCGTGAGTTCGAGTGCAACGGGTGCTCATATATCACATTCAAACTCACGTAACTCCTATGTAAACAAACCACCGAGAATTGTCAAACGAAGTTCATCATTTTGTAGGGTTTTGCCGGTTGGTGTAAAACCTAATTTGGAATACTTTTGTTTCTTTGTTGAGTGCAGAGCAAATCTACGGATTTAATGTCGCGAGAATCTGGCATCGCTGGTACCCGTTTGAATCAGTTTTTGTTCTTATGTCGAACGGGTAAGATCATGGCTGCAGCGTGTGGGCACTACAATAAGCGGTAGACGCTATGCATTTTCGGCAGCGGTGGCCGTGTGCGGATTTTTCGGGTACCAGCACGGTGTCACAGAATGATTTGCAAAGTGGGTGGGTGGGGTGGTTTGGATTTAATTCAATACGGTGTGTGCTGCTTAAGAGTGTTGCGTTTGAATAAAATATATTTATTTTTATGCATGCGTGTGCGTTGTAACTTGTTAATCCATGTTTACGGCGCATTGTAGCTGCCTAGGGTAAAGAGCCTATTGGTTTTCATATGTTTCATATTTTGGTTATATGTTTTTTATCAGTAAGGCATCTGACAACGTGCTTCTGTAGTTATTGCACTGTTCAGCAGCGTAGTATTTTATATAGGGGAGTACACTCAGGTTTTATTACGCGGTATTTTTTACGCGAATTTTGAAATTTCCGCGGTTTTCATTTACGCGTTTTTTTGAAATTTAGGCGGTTTTCATTTGCACGGCCTGTATCCCCTGCGTAAAAAAACCTGAGTGTAATTGCATCGGAAACAATCACATTCCCAGCAGAACTTTTTGTTTTCTAATTTCAAACACTTTTGTTTCGTACTGTACACAACGGAAAATTTTAAAACAGAACTTACCGTCCCAGCAGCAGTTTAGGCGGGTATTCTTTTTCGATTCAAATTCAAGCCATGTCTTAATCGTTACTGGACTTAAAATTGTTTTCCCAGTTTATCCAGTCAGAGTATCTGTCCTGCCCTATGCAGTTAAAACACAGTTCTAATTGCGTTTTAAAGTATACAACAAATAGAACGGTTAGGTATACTAATTTAAATTTTAAAATATATCTGTTTGAAATTATGCAACAAACCGCTGTACTGAAGATATAATTATGTCAGTCCTATTACCACATAAAACACCTATATAACATAAAACGCTGCAGAATTGGTTTAATAATACAATGTTTACACTACAGAGTTATAACACGTTTTAATAATTAGCAACAAGAGAAAATGTCACCAAGATAGCATAAAACCCGTTTTAACTGGTAGTGCGAACGTTGCATAACAATGTAATTTATCAAATAATTTCATTTTTTTCACCACTAATCGATCAAGAAATACTTAACCTTAAGATTGTTTACTTAAGTTCATTAATACATTATTGAAAATTTAAATGGAAAATGAAATTTCATATTTCATGAAGAATCTGTATATTTCCGTTGCTGGGCGTGGGCTTCCTCGTCACGGTTCTAAATATGGAACTTTTCTTTTAAATATATTTTCTGGACAGACCAGCCTATTTTTACTAGATGGATCAGCCAAATAATGCCAATCACCTAGTGAGATACTTGATTAATTAATAGATTACCGTTAAAAGACCTTCAATAAATTATGTTTTAATGGGGAGGGTATATAGCAAATTGTAACATAAAAAACAGGCGAGTGAGCAAGAACTTGAGTCGATATGTATGATAGATAAAATACATTTGCACGCTCTTGAAAAAAGCTACATTTTTAATGTCACCGTGGTCGTGTCCTGTACACAACCCTTTAATTTTTTAAAATACAGATTTCTGAGAGATCGTAGAACTTTTTTTCATAGAATTACTGAAATGATAAATGCAGGTATTATTTGAAAGTTCTAAAGTTTTTCTAGCATTTCGAAAAAACTATAAATGACATTGGATCACGTGATATAATGATCCAATTTCGCTTATGTTTTGCACATTTTATTCATTAATTTTATGACCGACAATAAACGAAATTCCAACATCGGAAAAATATCTGCAACCCCACTAAGCACAAACTTTTCCGCATCCAAAAAACTACATCCATTAACGGCAGACTGCATCCAGACAATTTATTATCTTTCGCCTGCAAAGTGAACCATCCGTATTCAAATGTGATCATCTGCCTTGGCGGAAATATCCGTAAAGCACTCCAAGGAAGGATTGGCCTTCGGCAGGCCTTCTACCATGTTGCCGGGAACTGATTATACCTACTTACCCACTGAGCAGGAGCACATGGAAACATAGTTGCTCTGCAGCAAAAAGCTCCTCGCAAAACACATTCCTCCCAGTAAGAGGAAAGATTTCATAAGCGAACTCATTGCTCAGGCCTCTTGGCTCCTTTTTGCTGCCTATATCTTTCAAAACATCCCTTTCCCACTCGGACCCTCGTTTATTCAAGCATTTTTGTAGTTTTAATTAAGTTCTTTTATTCGTTTCCATTACTCAAGTGGATGTTTCACCCGTCGCTGTTCTACCCCTCGGCCAAAGTTCCACGCTACCGATCAGCCCGCGCCAAGCTCAGGTCCAACAAGAAAAACATCTTTTTTTATCCACTACATCCCGGACGGTATTTTATTTAAGTGAGTCGCTACTCTTAGTCAGTGTTACAAATGACGGAAAATTACAAGTACCCTTCACTGGCTGTGCAGCGTAGTTTTGCTGGGGAAAAAAGGGAAAAATGCTTCACTTGGAAGTGGTCCAAAACGTTTGTTTTCTCCGAACCGTACCGGTTCCCCCGGCGGGCAGTGAGAGGGCAATGTTTTTTACCCCTCGCAACGATCCGTCGTCTGTGGGAAGGGTCCGGAAAATTAGTGAAAAGTTTTATTTGCTCAATGATACCTCTCTGGTTATATAGGAGAATTAATCGCTAGCATCAATAATTTAAAGTATCAACATTTTAGTTTTCTGCTGGGTTGAAATATATTTGTACCATCTGTATCTAGGCTCAGTATCGCACTCTGAGGTTTATAAACCGATTCTTAGTACTCTTGTACGATAGTATTGACGAATTTCGCGTTAAATCGTATTCAGAAGTGGCAGCACCCTCAGATTTTGATGAAGCTTTCTGTATATGAAGACTTTGTCACAAAAGCCACTTTGCACACCTGGTTTTTCCAAAACTGATCCGGACTGTCTTTTGAAAAGGGTTTAACTTTTTTTACCAATTTTTTTTTCAAATGGCTTTAGTCTAAAAATGACAAATCCTACAAAAAATATTGTAGGAGTGATTTTCTCAATATTAATCAAATTTTTTATCGACTCCTACACTGAAATTCTTTATAGACTCCTACACTGAAAAAATCGATTTTTAAAATTTAAAGGCAATTTACCCCATCTCTGATTTGGATGAAATTTTGTTCCAAGATATGCAATTATGTTCCCTACCTACCGTCGAAAATTCAAGCTGGGCACTTTCAAAGAAAAAAAGTCATTCGAATAAAAGTTTTCCTTGTCCAAAATATTTTTTTTTTCAGTGTATTTTTATCGAAAACTAAACCAATGAAAGTCATAATTATCTCGGAATCCAATTTCTCAACTGCTAGTTGCCTGATAGAGGCAAAAAGTATCAGTAACGAATTTGGTATATATTCATAACAAACTTGAATGAAGACTGGAAGTTTGGAAGACTGGAAGACTGGAAGACTGGAAGACTGGAAGACTGGAAGACTGAAAGACTGGAAGACTGGAAGACTGGAAGACTGGAAGACTGGAAGACTGGAAGACTGGAAGACTGGAAGACTGGAAGACTGGAAGACTGGAAGACTGGAAGACTGGAAGACTGGAAGACTGGAAGACTGGAAGACTGGAAGACTGGAAGACTGGAAGACTGGAAGACTGGAAGACTGGAAGACTGGAAGACTGGAAGACTGGAAGACTGGAAGACTGGAAGACTGGAAGACTGGAAGACTGGAAGACTGGAAGACTGGAAGACTGGTAGACTGGAAGATGCTGAGGTCCATCCAGCGATTCCGGGTGGAGTGTAGCTTATGGTTCACTGGCGCCCCGACGACCCCCCAATAGCTATTCGACGCGGTCTACTCGGTCTAATCCCCGGCGGTGGATCTAGCCTACTCATTCCGGTAAAGCCTGATGTCCGGTTCGTTAGCGCCCCTACGACCCGAACCCGGTACTACGTCTCGTATTACTAAACTGGTTCTCGGTCAACTCAACTGGTGGACCTCGTCTACACCAACAGAGAGTTCCCCGGCAGCAGAATTTCTCCCGAGACCCGATTTGTAGTTTCACGACGACTTCATAGCCAATGGGGCTACTTTCTTGGTCCCTTCGCCACTTCCTCTGCAGCTCGGAGAGTATACTTGTAACCACTCTGTTGACAGCGTCCCAGGTATGCTCGTCGTGGCACATCTCCGTCAACGGTCACATCATGCATACCCCTACGAACTTCTTCGAACCTAAGACATTCGAAGACCACGTGTTCCGGTGTCTCTTGCACGTTTGCATACACCGGGCAAAGGGTCAATGAAGCATGTCCAAACCGATGCAAGTACATCTGGAAGCATCCGTGCCCGGACAAAAGCTGCGTCAAATGGAAGTTCACCTCTCCATGCTTCCTATTTACCCAGGCCGATACATTTGGGATGAGTCGGTGGGTCCACCTTCCTTTCTCCGCGTTGTCCCACTCCTGTTGCCATTTAGCCAACGAGTCCGCTCGAACCAGTCTTCTAGCGTTACGTGCATTTCTCCGCTGATAGCATTCCACGTCCTCCGCCAGGGTAATGCCGATGGGGATCATCCCGGCGATAACGCATACTGCATCCGACGATATTATTCTGAAAGCACTCGCGACTCGTACGGCCATCAGCCGGAATGTCCTGTTCAGCATTTCACGATTCCGCTTGGTTTTCAGCGCGGCACCCCAGACAGCAACCCCGGAGTATCGATGACGAAACGATAGAGAGCAGACGTCTCATGCTGCTTCTCGGGCCGCCGACTTTCGGCATGATTCTCGTTATTGCGTTTTTTTGCCTTCTCCAACTTTTCGCAGACGTAGTCGACGTGGTAGTTGAAGCTCAACCGGTCGTCGATTATCACTCTCATTTGCTTTAGTGCACGCTTCGATGCTATCCGACGGCGCTCTCCATCCCCTGAACCGCTTTGCAGTTGCTGACTAACAACACCTCCGTCTTGTGGTGAGCTATCTGCAGCATGACCACGTTCATCCAGCTATTGCTGGCGATCCACTTCTTCAAGTCCCTCACTCATCACCGTTAGTGACACGTCATTCGCGAAACCCACAATTTTCACTTTCCTGAGCAGCCACAGTGCTAAGACCCCATGGTACATCCCGTTCCAAAGAGTTGACCGAGAATGGAGCCCTGAGCAACGCCCACTCCGACTCGCATTGACTTCTGCCCTTCGATCGTCTCGTACAGCAGCACTCTGCTCTGGAAGTAACGCTTCAGGATCTGGATAGTCGGGAACCCTCATTTTGTGCAGCGCTGCTGCGATGGCTTCCCTTACCTTACCTTACCGTTCAGGCTAGAGTCTTGTTGTCCCTTGCTGTGTGCAGAAGCCGTCTCCACTCCACTCCCATTGCTGCTTGTCGACAGCCTCGCAGTCTTCGAAGGGTCCGCAGGTCCTCCTGTTCCTGTAGGGTGTCCTCAAGGACCATCTTCACCGGGTTGACGTCCGACATTCTTACGACGTGTCCAGCTCACCGCAAACCTCTTATTTTTGCGGTATGCGTGATGGATTGTTCTTCCAGCAGCTGATGCAACTCATGGTTCATTCACCTGCGCCACGTTCCGTGTTCCATCTGCACGCCACCATAGATGGTACGCAACACCTTTCGTTCGAAAACTCCAAGGGCGCGTTGGTCTTCCACGTGCATAGTCCAGGTCTTGTGGCCGTAGACGAGCACCGGTCTAATCAGCCTCTTGTAGATAATCAACTTCGTGCGGCGGCGAATTTTGTTCGACCGGAGCGTCCTCCGGAGTCCAAAGTAGGCACGATTTCCCGCCAAGATCCATCTCTGAATTTCTCTGCCGGTATCATTGTCAGCGGTTACCAGTGAGCCCAAAAACACGAATTTTTCGACCATCTCGATTTCGTCACCGTCAATCCGAACTCGGCATGGGAGGTTCACATTGTCGTCTCTAGCACTTCTTCCCCTCATGTATTTTGTCTTCTAAACGTTGATGGCAAGTCCAATCCTGCTGGCTTCAGCTTTCAGTCTGATGTACGTTTCCGACATCGCCTCAAAGTTCCGTACCATTATGTCAATGTCGTCGGCGAAGCCAAGAAGCTGAACGGACTTCCTGAAGATCGTGCCACTCGTACACCTTCTAACGCAACGTTGAACAGCAGACACGATAGACCATCACCTTGCCCTAACCCTCTTCGAGATTCAAAGGGACTCGAGACTGTCCCTGATACTCGAACAACGCACATCACCCGATCCATCGTCGCTTTGACGAATCGTGTTAGCTTATCCGGAAAACCGTACTCGTGCGTTATCTGCCATAGCTGATCTCGATCGATTGTGTCATACGCCGATTTGAAATCGATGAACAAATGATGTGTGGATACGTTGTATTCGCGGTACTTCTGCAGAACCTGCCCAATCGTGAATATTTGGTCCGTGGTGGCGCGGGAACCCTTGAAGCCCGCTTGGTAGTGCCCCATGAACTCCCTTGCAAATGGTGACAATCGGCGGCAAAGAATTTGGGAGAGGACCTTGTAGGCGGCGCTAAGTAGGCAAACGCCACCTTCCATCAACTCTTCCGGAAAAATCTCCTCCTCCCAAATTTTGGCGATTACCCAGTGCAGCGCTCTAGCCAGTGTTAATAGCTCGCTGGGTAGTTGATCTACACTGGCAGCTTTGTTGTTTTTCAGCCGACCGATCTCCTCCTTGACTTCTTGGAGATCATGGACCGGTAGCCTATCGTCTTCTGCGCGTGCTCCATTATCTGTTGCCATACCGCCTTCGTCCTCTGCTGCTTCACCGTTGAGGTGCTCGTCCTAGTACTGCTTCCACCTCTCAATCACCTCATACTCGCTCGTAACAAGGTTGCCGTCTAAGTCCCTCCACATATCGGCTTGTGGAACGTAGCCTTTGCGGAACTGTTCAGCTTCTCGTAGAACTTCCGTTTGTCGTTTACGCAGTACAGTTGTTCCATCGCATCGCGATCTCATTGCTCCTGTTGGCGCTTCTTTCTCCGGAGGATCGAGGTTTGTCTGTTCCGTGCCTGTTTGTATCGCTCCACATTCTGTCTCGTTCTGTGCTGCAACATCCTCGCCCGTGCCGCCTTTTTCTCCTCTATTAACTGCTTACATTCGCCATTGAACCACTCGTGTCCTCGATTCGGAACCGCTGTACCTGGTGCCGCTATGGCAGTACTTCCTATGGCGGAACGGATCTCCCTCCAGCCATCTTCAAGAGTAGCTGCGTCCAGCTGTTCTTCCAGCCGCTGTGCATAGTCTTGGGCAACCCCGGCGCCCCGAAGTTGCGCGATGTTGGGCTTTGGCGTCCGACTACGACGAGTGTTGTACACCGTCAAGAGTTTTGAGCGCATGCATACTGCAACTAGGTCCGAATCTGGCGATGGCTTCCCAGCTGGCGCTGTTCATCGCTTTCTTCACATCTATCGTGACCACAGCGCAATATCGATCTCCTCTTCTCTTCTGTTGATGCCTTCTCAGCACTCTCGAGCACTGTCCGAATTGCATCCGCTGTCGATGCTCCTTTGCAGAATCCGAATTTCATCTTGAACAGTCCGCGCTAACTATGTGTATACGTTTCGCATATTCTTCAATCCATGTTCGCCGTCAATAAAGGACTACAGAATGTGACGTCGATGATAGACTCCCTTCCGTTTCTTCGAAATGTGCCAACAAAACCTTCATTGCACAATCGTACGTCTAACTTCGCTAGAGCTTCCTGCAGGTTACACCCTCTTGGGTTGGTTACTCTACTGCCCCACTCCACAGCCCAAGCGTTGGAGTCACCACCAATGACTACCGGCTTCCGACCGATCAACTGCTCGGTTAACTGCTCCAGCATTAGACTGAACTGCTCTACTGTTCACCTTGGAGGAGCGTAACAGCTACACACGAAGACGCCGTTGATTTTGTCGATCACGAAGTCATCGTATGAGCCCTTATGCCCATAACATGTATCACAGCCGTTCCCGACCTATCCGCCACCCAGTTACCATTATAAAGGGGTACTTGATACGGCTCTGCGATCAAAGTGACTTCGCACATAGTTTCTGTCATTGGCTGCCACGGCAGTTTCTTTTTCGGTGTCACAGTGATTCAGATTTATCTAAGTTATCTCCATTTCCGTTCCGAGTTGGCCTGCAGTCGCCTTCTTGTAGGCAGGGCATTCAAAGCCACCCGTCTGGTGGTCATTTCTATCTACTGGAGTTCAAAGGAAGCACTTCGGCCTCTGCGTGCAGTCTCTCGCAAGATGGCCCGTCTCCCCGCATTTCCAGCACATCCCGGATCTATCCGGGCCATTGCAAACCCCTGCTAAATGCCCAAAGCGCAAACTCTTGAAGTATTTCTCCGCTTGTTTATTTACTCGTGGGATGGCTCTCAATAGGCATCTCGTCCTTCCAACCGTAACTTTGCCGACCTCCAGTGCCTTGCCAGCTGTGGTTACCGGTAAACGAATCATCGCTGTCTGAGTTTCTCTGTACCCCTTCTTTAACCGGATCGTCATGTGCCCCTCCCCCAGGTTACACTGTTGATTCAGTGTACCTCCCAGCTCGACTTCCGTCGTGATTTCATCAAGGTCCTTGCACGCAATTACCATCTCCAGGTTTATGGCTTTAACTTGTACCTTTTCACCCATTGATTTAATAACAGTCTCCTGCAAGGTCGCGCTGCTAATCGTGGGCTCCTTGTTCAAATCGAAGAGCTTCTCGCCTTTTTAGGTACGCCCCCAATCCCTCAGCTCTGGATCCTCTCTGACCTGATTGAGCAGCGCTGCATACGTTGTCACGTCATTGGTTTTGACGAGCACGGCTTCTCTCTTTGGCGCCTTCTGATGAACCGAGGGTTTTTCTTTCCTCTTCTATTCCTCTTTTCGCTCATTGTTGGGTTCGACTTACTTTATGGGGTTCCGGTCGAAGGTATTTCTTCCGTCTGTGGTAAGGACGGCCCAGAATGATCGACGGTGACAATCTGCTGCTTCCTCTACAAAACGATATAGAGGCACCTTCACGACACTGCTGTATTTTCCCCACACTGTACTGCAGTTCGCTGTCGTATTATTTCACTGCTAAGAAATTTTAGTCGGAAGCAAGACCAGTTTTACGACTGGACGGACTACTGAATCGGATATGGTGGTTTTCAGGGTGACAACGCGAACGATTCCATCCTTGTTCGGGTGTACCTGGATGATTTTTCCGACTGGTCATTGAGTTGACGGCAGACATTCGTCCTTGATCACCACAACTCGTCCGGGTTCAATGGTAACCTTAGGGTACTGCTTCGTGGCTCGTGACTGCAGCTGCTGAAGGTATTCGAGATACCACGAGATACAGTAAATCCTTTGGACACGCTCCTCGGTGAGCTGCCAATACGGAGGTCGATTGTCGGGTACATCGCAAAGCGACGGTTCTGGAACGGCTTATAAGCTGGTTCCTACCAGAAAATGGCCTGGGGTTAGAGCTTCTAGGTCCAACGGATCGTACGGTATGGCGGTGAGAGGTCTGGAGTTTAGACACGACTACGGTTTGCTGGATCAAACGGGGCTTGCTACGAAAACACGTGTGGCACTGATGGTACGTGCGGCGAACGAGGTCGCGTCCTCCAATCACCCAGAGCGTCTGGCGCATAGTGGTTAGCGTCAGCTGTTGTCCTGCGTGCAGCAGATTATAGTAATAGTGCTCTGACAGCAACACGGATGGCGGGTGCTTCGCAAGCAGCATTATCAGGTGCTTCACTTCTTCCGACATTTCGGAGTACTTGAGTCTCCCACCGACTCGAATAACGCCGTCTTTGTACATCACCGGTTTTAACTACTTCAACTATGCTGGAAGGAGATTACGTTGAAATATTTTGGATAGCTCCTTGGAGAGCATCTCACGTTGGGCAATACGGCACAATGCTAGATGAGCCTCGCGTAGATCAGATATGGAAAGAGACTCACCGGCTCTGGTTTGGTTTTCTGGACGGCAGCTCGTATAGAGTGAACATATCGCATCCAATACGCGATGGAGCGTCGTAGCTTCGTAAAGCTGGAGTAGCGACTGAAAAGTCGAGCGCAGAAAGATGGTTCGACAAACGCCACCGGCATCATGGCAACGTCTCTTTGGCATTGTGGATAAATAGCACGCTAGCAGCACAGTGCGTGGCTAGTGGTGTGGTGAAACCGGTAGCAATTGCGGTCCTATCCACAAAAACTCGAGGTTCACGATATCGGCCGGATTGACCTCGGGATATAAGGTCTGCAGAGTTGGATTCTCCGGGAACGTGCTGCCAGGAGCAAGATCCGGTAGCGGATTGAATTTTGGACACTCGGTTTGCCACGAACGTTTTCCAGCGCGATGGGCACGATTGCTGCCAGTAGAGGACTATCGTCGAATCAACCCAGAAGAACATTTCACACGATGTCTTAAGGGATTTCATCTCCTTCTCATATAGGCTAGTTGATAACACTGCGGCACACAACTCTAGGCGCGCAATCGATTGGCAGGTAGCTAACGGTGCGACCTTAGACTTTGACGTTAGCAGCTGAACACGAATTCCTGCAGCGGATTAAGACCGGACGTAGCAGCATGCACCATGTGCCTTATCAGAGGCATTGGAGAAAAAGTGGAGCTGGATGGTTTCGGTCTGGACCTGCGACTCGAATCTGGGAAGGCGGATTGTGGAGATTGCGTCTAGCGTACCATGGAACTCCTTCCATTCGCCTTGGAGATACGGAGGTACTCGTTGTACCCGTGATCTCATGATTACCTATGAAGCAGGGAGGTCGGGCTAGGGTTGACACTATCCTTCATGGGGAGTAGTGTTCGGAACCGGATCAGCGTCAAATCGGGAATGCTCCAACCGAACCTAGTACCACCAACCAAATGGTGACGAGTTTTGAACATACCCGGAGACCTGCCAGGGTTTTGTCGGGACGGATGCGGTTCTGTCCGTTGACGTTCGCTATGACCAGTATGCCATAAACTGGATGTTACTGACGTCGATCGTGATGTGTCGGGTGACACTCCGGTTGGGTTAGGGAATTACTGGAATCGTATGATCTTACCAGAAGCGGTACAGGAGATTTTTATAAATAGATTTATCTAACCCGAAAAAAGAGGTGAATGACCCTAAGGAGGTTCATATTCCGATGAAGATGGCTTTTGTCTCAGTTGCATGGATAAAATGCCATGCAATCGTTTTAAAAAATATTTCATCGCCTACAGGGTACCCTAACACATAAAAGCATTTGAATTTTGTCCGTATGCACAACTATTATTTCAAGAGCGTCTATTGAGATTCTGACTTGGATGTGTCGAATGACTAAAATGTTCCTTGATTCATACAATACCACATTGCTCCTTGCTAGAAGCTCAGAATATTATTAAAGGTTCAGAAACTATGAGTCTGTATTGCTTCATACTTTTTACTTTTACATTTTTAGTGGAATTTGGTCCACAACCAGGAACATAATTTGTTGGCCCAAATCCTCACAAAATTGCTCCTAACTTTTTTGTTTCAAACCGTATCAATAAACTTCTTCAGCGGAAAAATAACTAGGGTAAACGTGCCCTTATTCATCTCATTAGTCACGATGTCACACTATTTCGCTGATAACTCGGCATACACTGATTGGATTGCACTTAAATAGGTATCATAAATATCTTAAATCTATCGTAAATTAAAAACCTTCAATCGTTCTTAAGAAGCAGATCAATAAAAAATCTGGCTTTTAAAATGTAAAATACTCGGGCTAGAGCGGAGCGAAAAGTCGAGTACAACGCAAGATGCACTATTAAAAGTCATTTCTAGAGAAAATTTTCAATAGGACGTAAGTAACAATGAGAGATTCTCTTTGAGGTCTTTCTCTTCTGTTCATTACTCGGCCATTTCAACATTTACTACTCTACTCTTTGCATAATATTGTAGTAAAAACCGTCGGCTTTCGATATGTAATGGAAAATTAGTACAAAGTGTTGTAATGACGTCGTAATAAACGAAAGAGAAAGTAAACAAAGAGAGGCTCTCAATGTTTCTTACGTCCTATTGAAAATTTTCTCTAAATTTACTCGTATAATAGGACCATCTCACTCTAATTTAGATTGGGAATGAAGGTCAAACATTGAACAGCTGGTTGGATTATTTTTTCTTCCGCATCAGAAATTTCCAGAACCGTAATGTTAGCTTAGTGAATGACCAACAAATGGATAACTTCCAATTGACTTGTTGTAGATCTTAGCTAGGGAAAAATTCTCTGCCAGTTATTCAGTAAATGTCGAGAATTTCCATTCTAGCAAATGTTTTCTCTTTGCCCTGGTGATAGTACCACTCGGTTTGCTTCTGTTTCAATTCATCTTTCATCCGAATGCTGGCGTGGTATGGCAGCGCTTCTGGAAGTGCAATTTAGTAGCGAAACGGCAAGCTGATGATTATGTATAGGAGTACGTATGTATATTCGAAAGTTATGCACCGAGCGCTTTGAATCGACATTCTTTTTCTATTTCTTTGACGAGCTCCACTGCATGCTGCTGAAGTGGAAGAAATTTGCAACAGCTGAAGTTTTGTCCGGAATACCGAAAAATAGCGAACGGATAAAGAGTAATGCACACGGGGCCCAACCCTGCCAGTGCATCCTTTCTCGTTTTCGTGTCCGTATGGCACCATCCGGCCATACAAGCTGGAAGGGCTATCGTAGCGTAGTTTGCTGGCGCCAGAGGGAAAATTTGAACAAGTTTAACCCCAACCCGACAAGTAACGGCACGAAGATGAAGCTATTTGAAAGCAATTCGAGTAAATATTCATAAACTAGGTTTTTAAAAGTTAACTTTTTCTTCCGGGGAATCGGTGCTGCACAAGTGCTCCCCCCATCCAACGACCAATTGCTTCCGCGTTCTCACGTTTCTGATGGTACCGAAAGCGTTGTTAAAAAAAAACGGGAGGAAATCTGGAATTAACTGGAAGTGATGCTGCACCGTAGCAGATTGTAGTACCTACGTGTGTAGTATGTACCAACGCTGGCAGCGATGGGTGTAGAATGTGGAACCTTTCTTTTTTTGCCAGATATTACGTAATAGAGAAAAGAAGGAAGCATCGCCATCCGAAAGGTTGCTGCAGTGATTTGAATTTGAATATTTTATCGGATGATCCGCTAGATCCAATCATGCACAGGTAGTTCGTACCGGCAGAAACTAGTTTCAAACGAAAATATTCGATTTCTGACTGAGGACACTACAAGAGAAATTGCAAATGCATAGCATTCTTTACGAAATGCGCGCTTGTTCGAGGTAGGTATGCAATCAAGTGCATTTTTCGCGTATATTTTAAACATCACATTGTGTTTATCTCGTCATTTTAGTTTTCCATCAAGTACGGAAGATACTTTTAGCAAATTTTCTCCTTTCCCTTGCACTGTGTTCCAAAATGTTGATTATCTAAGTATGTACACTGAAGGTATAACATAACAAATGGCATTGAAGGACAAAGAAAAAATCAATAGTCCAAGATTGCCCCCTTGATGCATACCGGGCAAGTTGGTGAATCAAGAATCAGGAATTACAATATATTAGTTCGATTTGCACGTTCTCTATGTTATTTAGAAATTTTTGTCTTGCTATTTCATCTCATAATTTTTATAATGAGCAGGAAAATGGAGAAGCAAGGTAAATGTAACAACCCAATACATTAAAAACGCAAAACAGTAGGCAGCCAGAATTCATCACTCTTGGAGGATTGACCCTAATGATAAATCTCAGAAGCCTTTACTTCAATTTACCAATTTAGGAACAATAACATATCCTTGAATTTTAGATCCCTATTCCATCTATGTATCAAGAATTCCAGATAGGCGATTGCATTACTGCAGAGCAGTAGCACATCAGATGATATAAAGCTCCATAATCGATTCATAATGATCACACGAATAATGCTCAGTACGCTGAATAGCAGCCATGTGATAATGCTACATTTGTGCTTGGCAAAAATCAACATTTTTTATATTTTTATGCATCCGCGACAAAATTTGTATTTTATTAATTTATTTATTTATTTATTCATTTATTTATTTATTTATTTATTTATTTATTTATTTATTTATTTATTTAGTGGTTTTATCTGTTTTATTGACTGCTTAGCCGAAACTCGTTACTAGAAAATCAATCTTCACAGTCATTAAACATCCACACACCACAAGAAAATGGTTTATTTATTTATTTATGTATTTATTAATTTATTTATTTACTTACTACTCCAATGTTTAGCATGTTCGGAAGCAGCTCGAGAGCGAAATGTGTAGTGGTTGACTAACTAAGTCAGTAGCAGCGCCTGTTCTAGCTAATTCGTCCGCCAACTCATTTTCAGTAATACTGGAATGACCAGTTAACCCACTAGTATGTAGATGTCATTTTAAGTCCTGAGTTCTTTGATTTTATTATGCCGCTACTAAGTTGAATATCGAATCAGCCGAATTAAGTAAGTCCGATCCATCTCTATCACTGCAATTCCAAGATTTTTAACATAACTTCTACATTACAAGTGCTTGCCCAAGAAGATCCTTTAGAACAGTGGTTTTAAACCGGGGGTGAATTCACCCCCAGCAATAAATTAGACTATTGTAGAGGGTGAATTATGGGGGATAAATTTAAACTTGTTATCCTAACATTGCTGTCGGTATTTTGTCTTTAAATATTGTTTCAGTGTATCAAGAATTGAGATGTTTACTGAGAGTGGAACAGGACCAGATTTCTAATTGGAAAATTATGGTTTTTATTTTTTTTTCTGAGAGAGTAATGATGGTAAACAATTTTCAGAAAGGGGTGCATCATAAGAATCAATATTCGGTAAGGGGTACATGGAATGAAAAAGGTTTTAAAATCACTGCTCTAGATGCACGCATTGTATGAGCCGGACAAGCATCTTGGTATGCTACTACTATGCGTAATACTGTCGTATCAGAGAGTTACATCAAACAGCTGTTTTTAGCCATATCGTGCAAATGTGCGGCGATTTCCAAAAATGAGTGTATGCAGATTTGTGCTGCTTAAGTATTTCATCAATCGAACAATTATCTGAGCTGCCCAAAACTATGTGATGAGCAGTTATTTCACAGATAGAGAACGATCGATGAAATGTGGTTTAAGCCATCTTGTCAAATTAAGATTTCAGTGTTCAGTGTCAGATTTGCTATACGTTCCCCGTTTATAAAATACCAAAACTTCTATGGATCTCATTTAGATTGATTGTTGGATTGAATCTGTACTACGTATCTTGAGTAGAAAAAGCTTGTTGCTTGCTTGAGCACACTCCCATTCTGTAATGACATTTCGTCGGCTGCTCGTAACCTTTTCAGTTTACGTAACTGACGATTGGACCATGCTGGCTTCGGTTGTGGAAGTGTGGCTTGTGATTGTGCATTAAAAACAGATACATTCCTCTTTTATAGAAGTATGTGTGTTGCATCATGCCTACTGTTCGATTTTGACATTGGCTCTTTAGTTGGTGTTGGAAGGAGTTGGAAGGAGACGGAGCAATGGAGCAAAATTCTGTTCGCGCGTCGCGAAAATCCGTACTATATGTACGCTAAATTTGCGAAATTGCTGAATGAAGCCAGATCAACTATCACCAATGTAATGGAAAGTGTTTGGAAAACGTTCGTCGACAACCAGGAAGACTGGATCGGGGAGAAAACGAAGACCAGAGGCAAAAACAACGACGACAAGATTGGCCAGCTGTTTCCGGCGGAACCTCAACTTCTCCCCCCGAGATATCGCAAGCAAGCTAGGAATGTCGTCTACAACCGTGCATCGAGCTAAACAACAAGAACGATAGCAGAAACTGTACATGACGATAATAATGAAGTTTGATGGCGTGGTACAGGATGACAAGGCCTACTCTAATGCTGATTTCGTTTTTAAATCAGAGTTGCTCTAGGTTCGCTCGGAGCTGTCACTTTTGTATGGAAACTGTAAACATTAGAGCAAACCTAGGGCGACTCGATTCTAAAACCGAAAACAGCATAAGATACTCTAAGACAGACTTTAAACAGCTTCCTGGACAGGAGTAATATACGTCAACTAAAAGAAGAAAGGTGTGACATGAACCTGTCGAACTTCGCAAAAAAATATCTCGTGTGGCAGGCCATCTGTTCCTGAGGCTTGAAGAGCGACAACAGGAAACATCAACCAGGAAATTTACGTGCAGAAGTGCCAGGAAGGACGTCTGTTTGCCTTTCATAAAGCAAAACAATTGCTCTTGCCGTTACGGAAAAAGGCCATTGAGTGGTATGCCGTGAACAACGTTTAGGTGATGCCCAAAAACATTAACTCTTCCAATACACCAGATCTCCACTTAATAGAAAAAATATTGGGCAAGTGTGAAACGGAACCTCAAGAAGAAGCGAAAGACAGTTCTCAGCGAGTTGCAGTTTAAGGCAAACTGACGTTCTACAGCGAGGAACGTGACCAAGGAGGGTGTACAGAACTGGATCGAAGGAGTCGAATGAAAGGCCCGGCAAATCGCAATCCTCAAAAAAGAAGTTTGAGTGTTTTTTTTTTAATTCTGTATGAATTGAACTCTCAAAAAACATGATTTGATATTTTAAGAAAAAGTTTAACAGATTTACACACATTCGTGTTTGACCAATCTTTGATCGTATCACCTTTTAGGGCTAGTGAAAGTTTTCTTCAGCTGCATCGATATCGATTACAAGATTCAACAATGTTTCCAGTCGATTTGCTGCAGTAAGTTTTGAAGCGTAGAGAAATCAGCCTTCGAAAAATTGAACTCCCTGGCATCCAGTATCTCGTCACAAAGATCCAATTGGGAACAAATCTACATTACTAGAAGTGGAGGATAATGTCACATGCAACTATCGATGTAGGTGCGGTGCAGTTCATAGAAGCTTTTCCATTTTTGAACAGAAGGTTAAGGGTTCAATTTTGTCTGTTATTTATCTTACATATTTGCCGCATATTCAATACAGATATTCGGTAAGTCCGTACTTGCCCTCGAGAATTTTGATTCAGAGGAGAATGCCCAAGAAGGATCCTTTTCCAAATAAGTTCTGGTTGGACATATTCACTAAACACTAGTTAAGCCGTGTAGGATGTTGTGATGTCAAGTGCAGAGTCTATGTGCTTACATTTATACATCACTTGCGGAATGAAGGAGAACAAATATCACACCCCCACAGATAGAAATGTCGAACCACGGACGCAGAGTTGTTCGAGATTGTAACTATCCGTTTTATGTTTGGACTAGAGTTGGTTAGATGCTGCGATTGGCACACCGCCACTACATTGTTTCCCTGCTCTGAACATTGGTCCCAAACAGCAAAAAGGTGTTTTTTATAGCGCCAAAGCTATTGATGTTAGCAATATTCCTTGAGGAAGTTCCTTGAAGTGAAGCTTCCCTTCGTTTTGTCTCATCGGATCGATGATTAATTCTCCTAACAGTGAGTTACGAAATTTGTTTTCTACAATAATTCCGATAGACAAATACTCACTTCAGCAAATTTATAGAGAAACTAACCGCGAAGATTTTTTTCAAAGGCATCAACAGCATGGTTGTAATGATTTTCGAGATACTGGGTGCTATTTGTGAAAGGCCCCTCAAAATTGTAGATCAAATTCAGGATACACTTGAAGTGAACGATCGTTTTAAAAAGAATGAAAAATCAAAATTCGCTTAAAAATGCCTTATTTGGCAAGCAGTCTGCTTCTATGGAAAACGAATTTAAGTTTTCGTCACAATAAACACCATCACTGGTGAAACAATTACAAAACAGTTTTCTGCCATTTTTAGAGCAGTGCTTTCCAAAAACCCCATTTTAGTCGGACTTTGCTACATGTCACTATTCTGAGAGCAAGCTGAAACGGTTTATGCATTTCCTCGCCAACGACGTCACCTACATAAACTACGTCCAATCGAAATCTATTGGGACAGGACAAAACGGAAACTCTGAAAGACTAAAGATAATAATGCTTAGGCTGTAAGTAATAACTAAGAAAACAATACCGGTTACGGCTTTAAAAGTTTTTGCCATAAAAATATCCCTCAATAATTAAACTGATCAGTTTTCCTTGCAAAAATAATAAATCCTTGTAAAAATAATAAATCAACGAGTTTTGTCGTTTAACAGTTAATTTCAACCATCTTTACTATGTATACATCTATAGATATTATCGGCAACCCTAATGGATTATGCAACGAAAGCTTAGCTAAGCTTAGTTGACCGCCTGTGAGTTTCCCGTGATTGATCAAAGCCTGTTGGCATTTTAAACCAATTGTATGATACTTTGGAGTTGTTTTTGTTTATTTAATTGAAGGCTTTAACCTCATAGGTCGTTCGCCTTGATACTTGGGAGTAGTACAACGTGCAGCCTAAACAGACTAAGATTATGATCAATAAAGTAGATTGCAATGACCATGCAGGTAAATTTTTGGGATGAGAAGGAATATTGTACTTGTGACTATTATGACCGAGGAATTCTCTGCACAAGTGTCACGAGCAATTTGAACTCCGAACAGCCGGAAATCGGGAGTATTGCTTCTTATTAACACTACACGGATCATTTTCAAAATTTGCAGTACAAAGCAAGCGTACAAAAAATATAAAGGAATCCGAAGAAATTCACTGTGAAATGTTAATGACAAGTTGGCATCTCCACTCTCCCTATCAGAAACGTTTCCATAATTGGGTTAAATGACAAATTGCAAACTACATGTTTATTATGCGTAATAAATATAATAAATTCAACGACAAGAGCTCTTGATCCATCGGTGGCACAGAAGAAGAATGGATGGGAGAAGAGCAATACTTGCAAAGATCGACTACCATATGGGTGGTTCAACCTCGAAAGAATGACGCAGAGTACTGCACTGAATAATTTTGAAGAAAGGACCAGGAGTGAGATTTTACGAAGTTGTGATGGCCTCACATTTTATGACAGAGTGAAGTTCTGGAGTTTTGATATATTTATCACTGTTTAGGAAAGCAAAACTAGTACAAAGCTACCGTCAGACCTCTAGAAGTAACTGTTTGAGATATTCGTCATTCGATTTGTCGGTAGACGGTTCCAGATTTAATTTTAAAAAATTGGCTTATTTTGACACATCTACAGTTTGCTTGCCACACAAAGTACTTGTTGTGTCATTCGACAACTTCATTTTAGGCCAACTCAATAAATTTCCTACATGAATGTTTACACCTTGACGTGGAAGAGCCGGTATATTAATATATGCTGTTAGTTAGTGTAGAATTAGACTTCAACCTTTACGGCAATTGTTCAACCGCCAGAAGAAACTTAAAACATTGGTACACAATCGGGAATAGCGAATCAGAGAAGATGACTATATGTTACTATGTTTTAATTGCCGCAAGGTTCTACTGTATCGATTTTGTTGGCTATTTTCGGCAAATTTGAGACTAAGAGAAACGAAAGCAATGAAATTGAAAGACGGATATCAACAAAATCGATACACAAGATGACTATATGTTAGTGATTCACTCAATACAGAATAGATAAAGGCTATGATGCAAACCCTTAAGGTTCGTTCAGGTTAAGTCTTCGGGACGGAGCAATACCTATGAACTCCTAGGCCGCCTCTTACTACATGGGAACAGGTTCCCAGTGGTGCTATTCTTGGCTGAAATAGTGCAAAAAAATTTTAGCCCGCCGAACACCACACGGCATAGTAATTTTGGCGCCATTTCTGAACCGAGAAATTCGGCAGACCAAACAAACTGCAAAGCTACAGTCCAGATTCTCAGTAATGCTCAGGAAAATCTCACTCCTGATAATCAAATGAAAAAATAAAATATTTCGTGAATTAAACTTATTTTTTATCAGGGCGTTCCACAGTATTTTATGCCAAAACCCTGTGGTAAATTATTCACGCGAAAACGGAAAAGTGTGCAACAATCGTGTCTTCTAAAATGTTGTAATATAATCTTTCGTTTTAGAGGAATAGTTGAGGTGATTAATCCTTCTTGAAGTGTGATATTTACTACCTTTTTGACAGTATAAAGAACAAGATAAAATAATTAGAAATGTAGAAGAGCTTGTTTCTGCGAACATGTTTCCTGAAGACTAAAAATCTCTATTTTTAATACTCTTCAAGCTGTTATTTTTGAATGGACCCCTAAAAAATTTTTTTTAGCCTGCTTAAATATCGCGCATATTTTTGAATGGTCCCTTAAAAAAATTTATTAATTTATGAACGATGGTCCCTCAAAAACTTTTTTTTTTCTTTTTTTTATATACGTCTATCTGACAATGAGTCTTAATGAACTAAATTAAAAATAATTAACCTAAGGTGATAACAAACGATTTCTAAACTGTGCAGAACTAATGATGAAGTCGAAGTTGTCGGTAAAATCGTTGAAGCGACGGACCATTGCTAGTATCGGGCTGTTGGCAGCGTAGACAGTGTTGCGCATTTCAGTCTGCAGCAGTGTTCGAGGACGAAGGACACGGGTTGGTGCGTAGAGGTTAATTTGTGATAGGAGATCGGGAACATCATATTCGGCGAGAAGAAGCTTAGATACGAAGGTGGCTTGCGACGCGTGTCTACGATCTTCTAAAGTGTGCAGTCCTAGTAATCGACAACGGTCTTCGTATGGTGGCAAGTTCAGCGGATCATTCCAAGGCAATTGACGTAACGCATATCTTATGAATCTGCGCTGGACAGCTTCAATTCTTTGGCTCCAAATTGCATGGTAGGGGCACCAGACGACGTTTGCGAATTCAAACTGTGAGCGCACCAGTGAACAATACAACGCTTTGAAGCACAAAGGATCCCGGAATTCGTTGGATATTTTGAACATAAAACCTAATAGACGGTTGCTTTGTCAATGATCGTTGAGAAGTGATGGGTGTACGTTAGCCTTTCATCAAGGATGACGCCCAAATCTTTTACATGATCAACGCGTTGCAGCTGATTACCAGCAATGTTGTAGTTGAAAGTAAACATGTTCCTCGTTCGATGAAAACTGATAACAAAGCATTTAGCAACACTAAGAGCCATCATGTTTCTTTTACACCAACAATAAAAGGTATCAACGAAAAACTGTAGCTCACGGCAATCGGCTTCATTCCTTATAATTAGAAATATTTTCAAGTCGTCGGCGAAGAGCAGTTTCCCTCCACGCATTAAGACGAAAACAACATCCTTCACGAACAGTGAAAACAGTAGCGGACCAAGCGTACTACCTTGAGGAACTCCGGAATGGTTGAAAAGGACTCAGATTCATTGTCACCAATTTGAACAACGACTTTGCGGCGAACAAGGTGTGATCGAAGCCAACGGCAGAATCGGGCAGTGCATCCAAGTTTATCAAGCTTCGATAGCAGTATCTCATGGTTAACAGTGTCGAAAACAGCCTTAAGATCTGTGTAGATCGTGTCCACCTGCAGTTGTTTGGACATTTGTTCCGTACAAAAGGATGTGAAGGAGACCAGGTTCGTTTCCACCGATCGACCGGGAAAGAATCCGTGCTGACAAGTGCTTATGTAATGTTTACTAGCAGAGAACAGCACCTCGTTGATAAGCGATTCGAAAATTTTTGACTCGACTCTCAGCGAAGAGATTCCCCGGTAGTTCTCGATGTTGCTTTTGTCACCTTTCTTGTGTACCGGAAACATAACTGAACACTTCCAATCATCGGGAAATTTTTGCTACTGAAGTGACACATTGAAAAGGTGCGTCAGTGGAATCGCTAGAATATCCGAACATTTTTTCAGAACAGCTGAAGGCATAGCACTTAGTCCTGGAGCATACGACGATTTCGTTTTTTGTATTGCAGCGTGAACCGATTGTTCTGAAATGGTGAATACATCCATATCCACCGCACCAACGGGAACGGGACGCGTTGTCGAGCTCGATGGCAGTTGGCGCATCAGTCGTGAAGACACTCGAGAAGTAACTGGCAAATAGGGAGCACTGGCAAATAGGGAGCACTTTGTCGCCCTCGTAGTCGCTACTTCGCCATTGTAGACCATCCTAGACGGAAGACCCGTTTTCTTCCTCTTCGTATTAACAAAAGTCCAGAAGCCCTTCGGATTTCGTCGTAAGTTTTGTTGGATGCGGTTCACATATCCTTTGTACAGCAATTTATTATAACAGCGGTACTCATTACTGGATATTGCGAAAAAGAATAGGGCATCGTCGATTTGTGTACGCACGTAGAGCTTTAGCACGGATGCGTTTCAGATTCCGAGGCATTGCGTTCGACCAGGGAGGCTTCCTGGGAGGTTGAAAATTTGGTACAGATTTTTCAACACAGTCAAGGAGTAACCGATTATAAAGATCAACTGCAACATCTACATCCACTTGATCAAGTAGTACACTCCAGTCAATCAGCAACAGTGAGCGGCGTAGAGCTACTAGATCAGTTTTGCGAAAATTACGACGATTCACAGCTAAAGCTTCTTCATATAGTGGTGAACTAATGGTGGAAATGGATATTTCTAAAGCGGGATGATAGTTATCCAAAGGAACGATCGCACTGGAAGCTTCACTCACAGAACACTCAGGCAAAGCATTCTCGTTGACGAAGACAAGGTCAAGAAAACGAGTTTGATGGTTGAAAATCGTGCTTACTTGACGTAGTCCGTGAAAAGCCATCCCGTCCAGAAGTAAGCGGCTGGCAGGATTTGTTGTCGAGGATAACGGGTTAGGGTAAGCGTACCCACGTCCAGAAGAAACCCACATGAGTCCTGGTTGGTTGAAATCGCCAAGGACTATCATCACATCGTTTGTATCTGCCTGAGAAGAAGCGCGCTCTATGGAGTCTAGGTGGAACTGCATAATAGAACACTCAAGTCGTTTTTCTGGAGGAATGTAAACAGCTCCAATAAAGTAGTTCTTCGTTTGCGTAGTAATCTTCGTCCAAACTGCTTCAATGCTTGATGAACTATCCACACTAAACTCACAGGAGGCAAGTGCGGAAGAAACAGCAATTAAAACTCCCCCACCGCGACCATGGAGACCATGGAGCACCTCGATCCGCACAATACACCGCGTAGGAATCCTCGAAGAGCTGCATCGATGTAATACGATCATCAAGCCAAGTTTCCGTTAGAACGAAAATATCGTAGTCACCGTCAAGAGCAGCCCAGTACAAGTCCTCGATTTTCGTCCTTAGCCCTCTGACGTTTTGGTAATACAACCGCAAACCATCGACGTCACGTGCCAAGCGTCCCGACAAATTGCAAGGACGTAATGTACCCGATGGCAAACTGGAAACCAGAAGGTTTTCAGGAAGCGGATCGTCAAAAAAAAATACTTAAAATACTCGCCTGAAAAGGGAGTTGGGAAGACCCCCTCACGACCTCCGAACGCAGGGCCGGGACGACTAAACTGGTCGCTGGCTGGTAGCACGACTGCGTCGGAGCGCTCGGGGGCTTCCGTAGTGCGGCATAACAGGCGTCCCGGTGATGGCAGCGCAGCGTGAATTTGTTTGTGCAGTCTTGGCGATGGCGACGAAATAATGCTTCGTTGAAACAACGGCAGATTGTTCGAACGAGTTGTACCAGAGGGCATGCTAGAAACCAGAAGGTTTTCAGGAAGCGGATCGTCATTTAAAGCAAAATACTCGCCTGAGAAGGGAGTTGGGAAGACCCCCTCACGACCTCCGAACGCAGGCCCGGGACGACTAAGCTGGTCGCTGGCTGGTAGCAAGACTGCGTCGGAGCGCTCGGGGGCTTCCGTAGTGCGGCATAGCTTCTTAAATATTGTACATAAAGCCTCAGTTTGGTCCAGAACAATGGTTCACAACCTTTTTCATACCACGTATGCTATCAATATATTATATTCAGCAAGTTACTAAAAATTCTTGAAATTCCAATATGCATCCAAAAAAATATATTTGGGACCATCCACAAATGACGTAGCTTTATATGGGGGAGGGGGGAGTTTTGTATTTTGTGATGATGTGTGACGACAGGGGGGTAGGGGGTCATGCCATGCTACGCAGTTTTTTTTAAAGGGGAATAACTAACATCGGGGGAGAGTTGCCGTCAAGCTACGTAATTAGCAGGGGGTATTTAGAGATTTGCGACGAAATGCTACGATAGGGGAGGGGGTGTTAAAAATCACTCCAAAAATTCCACGTCATTTATGGATGATCCCTTTGGTTATAGTTGAAAGATTCAACGAAGGTCCACAACATTTTGAAAATACTCGAGATAAGAAAAACATGCGTTGATGAGAGTTATGTATTTTTGACTTCATCGAACGTTTCAAAATTATAGGATCCATATTTGAAAGGGAATAAAAATAATAAGATTGACCCAAATATAACGAGCTTTAACTTCTAAAATCTTTCAAGAAGATGCTTAGTGTATTCAGCAAAAATCTCCACATTTTTATTAATATATCATCTATCAATACTTCTCTTTGTTTTACTGAAATCAGACTTTATCTGGCTCTATTTTCACAATTGTGCAATTTTCATTTAGAAATATACTAAGAAATATATACAAATGCTCATGTAAAAAAGAAGGAAAATATTCACAGAGCATTTAATAGCTAGGAATATTGTAAATACAAGAATAATTAACCAGAATTCAACTTATGACAAAATTCAGATTCGATATTACTTAGTACGTATGGCTTTCTTTATTATGAATATGCAGTTGCACCTTTAAATAGCATTCGGCCTAATGGCGTTCGCCCAATCATCATTCAACAAATCGGCATTCTGTTAAAAGACACCAATTAACCGTTAACAAATTAACTCCTAAAACTAAGTTATAGAAAAGAGGTGATGTTTAGTTCAGACCGTTTTTGTTGCCAAAACCAAACCATGCCAAAATTAGAGCGTGCCTAAAACGGACCATGACGTAATCGGATCCAGACTGACTGTATATATTTCCCAAGTATTTTGTTTTCGTTTGGGTTTCGGGACGTCTCGAAATTGTATTATACATAGGTTGAGATGATGCCATAGACTTTTTACGAAATGATTTTTGTCTTTTCGATCCTAAGATTTCGCTGATCACGTAAATATAAATCGGGGTTTAAATTTACAATGAAAATATTTTATTTTTAGAAAAAAGTGAAATAAATCATACAACAATTTAAACGTTTTTAATCCAGTTGGTGCCAGTATCGTCTACTTCAATGCAAGAATGTTGTTCGTGAAATTTCACAAATAGCGATCAAAGTTCCACCGTTTTACGGTAAGCATGGGATAGAATATTTGTGAGCTAGAAAAAATAATTTAAAAGCGCCGTCTAGCAATCATACATCGTCTAATTGAGTTATGTTATGTTACACTGATAAACCAATCACAATATTCACTCGAGCGAAACATATACAGTGTCAGCCTTTCTACGTTCAAAATTTACGTCTACGAAAAACGGCCAGTGTAGGATATTGCACACCCACTAACCATATAACATCCTCGATAGTATAGTGGTCAGTATCCCCGCCTGTCACGCGGGAGATCGGGGTTCGAGTCCCCATCGGAGAGATTTTTTGTTTTGATTGTTAGCTTCGCAAATTCCCTATCAACGCACCTCGTAGTACAGTTATTGGCTGTACATCCTTATCAATCATTTCGGTTCATGGATTATGCCATCACTCAGGTTAAAATGCCATTACCGCAAGCTATTTCTACCTTATTAATGTCACCCTGTTCTCGTTAGCATATCAGTACAACACTCTCGGAAAATCCTTTTTCAATTACCATAATTCTTCTTTCAACATCGTTTGGTCAATTTAAAACTACTCAACAAAGTGCTACTGCCTGTCAGTTACCGGCCTAGAAGTTGGCACACGAAAAAAAGGGGCCATTCAAACGCTTTCACTGCCATTCAGTCTCACGATCCATTACACTGGCACTAGCAGCAAGGACTTTTTTGACCCGGGGAAAAATAATTCTCCAACTTCAAATTACATTTTCATTGAATACGGTTGTTTTTCACGAGTGCAGATCGCGCCTTGAGATACTCAGTGCGCGTGTTAAAGTGAGCTTTGCTTCCCAAACTATTCGTCCGTCGTGCCGTCTTTGCTGCTGCCAGGGGTACGACGAATTTCAATGGATGGCAATGGCTATGCTAGACAACGACCGACGCGCTGCAATGCCACCGCGTTATTGCACCACGGCATCGCGGTGATGCATTTCCAAGGCCAAAGGCTACCACTTATTGGCATGCTCGAACTGGAGCCAGCCGAGGAGCTTTTATCGAAAACCGGCACAGGCATCAGCAAACACACCCGAAATAGGAAAAGCTTGTTCTTGTTAGCTAAGAACGGTGCCCCTAACCTGGGCGAATCAGGGCCGGAGTTAGGATGTATGGGATTAGTTTTAAACGGAGTTTCAGAAAAATCACAACTTTCGACTTTTACGAATTTTCCGAAAGAACTTAAAATATTTATTTAAATAATTTGCTAGACAATACCGCCGCCATTCGACCTGTACTGGAAATTAGTGGGAAATTATATTGTGAAGTAAACGAAGCCATACTCTCAATATCACTTAGGCTCAATTGAAAAATTTTCATAGAAACCTGCGCTAAACCATCCCGAATGCATCTCTGCTACCGCAAGCGATAACATTGTTTTCAACACAGTTTTCCCTTCCATTAGACCGAATCTTATGCTGTGTGCGAAACTGGCCGACCTGTTCCGCTTTGAACAGACCCCTTAGAACGTCAAGTTTGCCCTGTTTTAAAATGCATTCGATTGTCTTGTGGCTGAGAGGGTGGTTTCCTCCTTGCGAGGAGTGACGAGCGGACGGGTGCGAACGAAGACGTGTCGAGCAAAGTGCTTTTTTGAACTTTGCCACCGATCCGGAACGGGGTCCGGGATTCTTTAGGCTGCTGATGCTGGCGTATTGCTGAGAAGCAGCCAATCATGCATGCTTTCGCCTTCTCCGCAAGAAAGGACGCGCTGGTTCCACGTACCTACTGCCTGTGCCGAACGTATCGCAATCATTGTGTGACTGGTGTATGTATGTGTGTGTGGCAGTGAAAGGCGAAAAGTTAAATTACAATGATGGTATCTTTTGCTTTGTGGTATAAAAAAGGTAGAAGGTGGAATATAGCGGCAGGAATCCGCTGGAGCTGCACAATTCGAAAGATTCACACTGGGATGATCCGTCGCCAGATGTGTTCTTCGGGAGAAGATCGAAGAGTAACGCGGAAGAATTAACGAATGTGACGGAGTCCGGAAATGGGACTTGTTTTAAATTTGTTTTAGTTTTTTTTATATGAACGGCTGAAATTAACAGATGAAACTCAGTGCCTCTGGTAGAACATTATTTTCACAAAAAAATCAGCATCGCTGAAGTACTCACCAATTCTTTGATGCTCCTCTTTCATCTGAAAATAGCTTTGAAATGTTCTATCGGGTGGTCTAGAACATTTATTTTTTTAAACATCTTGATTATTTTTTAAAATAGTTTTTCAATGCAATGTTCAAAATGTTTTGAATGTTCTGAATAAAAAATGCACTTTTAGGTGAACGAATTAGTAGTCATACTATAACATACAATCCTCCGAAGACACCACTGATTAAAATTTAGTGGATTTCGCGTAAATTTTTTGATAATGATGACTTTGTGTTGCTTGAATGCAATTGGTTATGCATATGAATTATTTAATACAAAAATTTAGAGGCAATTTTACACAAAGAAGCATCCATTTGTTCGAGAAGTAATTGTCACGTTTGTTAGTGCATATATTATAAGGACATTGCACTACAGGTCGGACTCGATTATCCGGGGATTTCAAAAAAAATTCACCGCGGATAATCGAATCAAACTTTTTTTGTGTTATTTTATGAATTTTAGCTTCATTTGTGGAGAAATTGAAAAAAAGTTTATCAGTTTTCAATAATACTGTCAGGCTACGAAAACATGCCAAAATTTCATTTTCATCATTAACAGCTGGCACCTGGCAGCACTGTTTCAGCGGAACCAAAGGGTTAAAGATGCCATTGGAATTCTGAGCAGGAATCAATTGTTGAAGGGGATAATGGGAGAAGAGCAATATTGTGTCGAAGTCCACTCTTACTCAGAGCAGGATATTCATCAGAATTTTACACGGAATTTCATTGAAAATTTGATCATAATTCTATCAGCATCTTGAATTAATCATAATCTTCAGCATAAATCTATCTTCAGAAGAATTCCACCTGACCTCTAAGAAATTTTTCTCTAGAATCTTGCATTAAAATTCAGAGAGAGAAAAATCGTAGAAATACGGATAAGGATTCAATCGAAATTCTGAAATAGATTCCACTGAAATGTTAAGAAAACTTTAATCAAAACTCTGGAAATTATCCAAAGAGAATTATCGCGAGAGGGTGCCGAAAACCGACCGATCAGAGTACGTATTATACATTTTATGTGCCAAAAAGGCCTGCAGTAACTGATGTGTGTGTTACGAGAAAAATGTACTTTTAGTTTAAAATAGTAAGTTGTATATTTGGCAACATTGCCGTTAAAAACTATTAGTTTTTCTAGATTCCTTGAACAAATCCTTCAAAATCACCTCGCTTATTGAATCGAGTTCAAACAGTACCAGATATGTAATCCGAAGAAAAACATTTTTTAAATAATTTTTTAAAATTAAGAGTGTTCCCATGGAACGAGGGTTGGTTCAAACGGCACAATAATTTAGTTATTATATATTGGCTCTAAATGAACAATTTCTTCAAAACTGGTTCCAATCCGTGAAGGTCGATTCCAAATTTTTGCTTTTTTGGTCACTTTGCGCGTAATAATTCATATACAAGCTATTTTTGAAGTAGTTCAAAATATGAGAGCAGGTTCACCCTAGACACCTTATTCCCAGAAAAAGAAGTTCTATTGACTGCAATGATCGAATTTGGACTATAATCAGACATTATAGTTGAAATTTGATTTTTTTTTCAAAACACCCGGATAATCGAATCGTTTTACCGAGATAATGTAATCATGGATAATCGAATCCCAGGATAATCAAATCTGACCTGTAGTATAAACATCCTACTTAAGGGGTTATATACAAAATTAGAACTATGAAAAATCGAAAAAAATTTTAAGAAATATTCTGAAAGTACATACTTTTGAAAATATCTGTGCGAAATTTCATCCGTGATATCCCAAAAACTATACATCCGATTTTCAAAAAAAATTGTTTTGGATTGTTTGTTATTACATTTTCGTGTACTGGAACGGCTCCTTTTTCACCAAAAAAAAATCGATTCTTTGCAGTGAATTTTTGTTTAAAATTTTGAACACCACAAAGCTCAATTTTTTGGTCAACATCATATTTGCAAGAAAATTTTTTTTAATTAGGAAACCGACCCGTTCAAGTACACAACAATACATTTTTCTTCAATAATCTTTTTAGTTTGTGGATTTCAGTTGAGCGGTTCGGCTGGGACAGCGTTCACCGCAAACCTCTGCCAAAAAGACATACTTCGTGGGATGGGCCATAACTCCGACAACCTTGAATAGTTTTTTTTAATTAAACTTGTTTTGCCTATCTTCGATAGTGCTACCAACGAATAGTCTTTCGCTTTTTCAAATAAAATTTGAATAAAACACTTTTAAAAAAATCACGAACTTAGCTGACTTTTTCGCCACAACTTTGTATATAACCTCTTAAATGACAATTAAGATAAAACGTTTTTTGTAAGCTTGTAACCTGATGAAACCAGTCGAAATTGTTGCATTTTCTTTTTGGATTTGCGATCAATACTCTTAAAGATTATCATATTTTACCATGAAAACGAGACAATATAGAAAACGTAATAATTTTTCGCATCTATCAAACAGAAAAAAGATTAAAACACTTAAGCTTGCGAACTGACCTAGGGCAATCAAATTGTTATAATAACTTTATAGAATATCTTAAAAGCCGCGAAACAATTCGCTCAAAATTATATTATTTTCGGATTTCTCATACCATTTTACAATATTTTGTGTACTTTATAGTGGCGCAGCCAGAAATTTACTTTGGGAGGGGTTTTGATGAAAATCAATGATTTTTCGAAAACGTTCAAATTTAATGTAAGTTTGATAAACTAGTGAAAGTTCAGAAAAAAAATTAGATGCCTTTTATAATTTCGTTTATAATATGTCAATGAAGTCAAAGAGAGCAAACACAAAGTGCACTTTTAAAGTGATATAAACGTTCAAAAACTTTTCTAACGGTCAAGAACCCATAATCAACTTCGAAGGTTCAACAACCTCGAAGAAACTTTCCAACATAAAAAAAGTATCTTTTGATACAATCATTTTGGTAATAAAATCTCCTAGAAGTAATCATGGAGAAGTAACTCTTCAAAAATAGTAAGAGACTTTGTGTCTTCAGCAAAGTTGTTGATAATGTCATTTTAAAAACTATGTTGAAAATATAAAGGCTACATAAATGCAATATATCGAGACATAAAACGATATTTAAGAAATTTTCCTAAAGCCAGTTCTTTTCAATAAAACTTTATTGTAAGCTTCAGAGACTACTATGAATAGAATGTGAATTTTATTGTTTATACCGAGGGGAACGTCACTTTAAAATAATTGTCATTGCTAAAAAGTTTGAAAAAATTACAACAAATCTATCCACTCTTTTTGCTCGAATTCCAACAAATTTGCCAACTCTGCATACACTATTTTCGAATTTTTCAATAATTCTGGCAACAAAATTTATGTTTATGATTTGATTTGTTACTGCAGTTATACCGCTGGCAATGTTTTGCCTTGATTTCATCGAGCACTGGAACGTGAATTTCGAGCGATTAATTTCTTTTTATGACACATTTCAAACCATCTTCGGCCATTCCACCTTGAGCTTGAGCTTGTGAGACCACCCCTAGCTGCTACTTCGTTATCGATCTGGACTAGCTGAAGTTGCACAGGGAATGCATAGATAATTATGCTTGGGAGTAGCGAAACATTCCATTCCGAAGTAACCAATGCCAATCTTTATCAACCCAATCAGACTTTTAAATTATAAGCTAATTTCATCAACAAATCTTGAAGTGTCGTTACCCTCGGTATATACTAGAGCACTGCAAAAAAAATTTTTTTTTTTATTTCTCGAAGGCCCCCCCTCTCATATTGTGACAAATGTCAAAGTAAGCTCAGATGCCAAATTTCACATCATTTGGACAATTTTAGACCCCCGCCCATTTCACTTGAATTTTTTTGAAATTGGTGCAATGGGAAAATATGGAGGAAAGATACATTAAATCCTATAACTTCTGAAGTAGCAATCAGAAAATTACAATTTATACCTCTTTTGGAAGGAAATAATCTTAGTATTTGAATGGAGATATATTTGTTTTTTGAAAAATACGGGAAAGGGTACTGGGTCATTTTGGCCCCAAAATCCCCTATTTTTAATGATTTTTCTGCTCCGTGATGCAAATCATACATATTTTGTAGTTTTTCTAATGTAAAAAGATCTCAAAAATCGATAAAGGCCTTTTTGACCTTTGTCCGAATACGAGAAGTTGGGGTTATATGGCATTTTGTCATTCGTATTAAACTTCATCATTTTCTCGTGAATATATCTCTATTATTCTTCACTCAATTTTCATAAACTATATCTTGTTGAACGTGGAAAATCCTTAGGATTATAACAAAAATAGATTTGTTACCGGTAAAATTCAGGAACATCAAATTATCTGACATATAGTGTCGATATCACATTTTTATCATAAAATCGCACATATTAACTCCATTTAACAACAAAATTCTTATTTAATTTACTACGTTTAGTGTAAAATATGCTTTGGGATCACATGAGAAAAGTTTCGTTTCTGGAAAAATAGGAGAAGTTGAGGTATTAGGACAAATAATGAAAAAAATGAGATTTGTAGAACAAAATATCAAAAAGTTTGATGTTTCTGAATTTTAACTTTAACGTTTTTATTTTTGTTTTATTTCTCAGAATTTTACACGTTCAACAAGTTACATTTTATGAAAATTGATTGAAGAATAATAGAGATATATGCATGAGAAAATGATAAAATTTAATATGAATGACAAAAAGCCCTATAACCCCAACTTTTCGTATTCGGAATGAGGTCAAAAGGGTTCCGATCGATTTCTGAGATTTTTTCACATTAGAAAGACTACAAAATATGTATGATTTGCATCGCGGAGCAGAAAAATCATTAAAAATATGGGATTTTGGATCTGAAATGACCTAGTACCTCACTTTCCCGTATTTTTCCAGAAACTAAAAATATCTCCATTCAAATACTAAGATTATTTTCTTTCAAAAGAGGTATAAATTGTAATTTTCTGATTGCTACTTCAAAAATTAAAGCATTTAATGCATTTTTCCTCCATATTTTCCCATAGTACCAATTTCAAAAAATTTCAAGCGAAGTGGGCGGAGGTCTAAAATTGTCCAAATGATGTGAAATTTGGCATCTAAGCTTACTTTGACATTTGTCACAATATGAGAGGGGGGGGCCTTTGAGAATTCAAAAAAAAAAATTTTTTTTGCAATGCCCTAGTATACAGGGTGTTTGGTTCATGAGTAAGAATCTCTCGAGGGGTGATTTACTGTCATATTTGGAGCAAAAAATCGTTCTACACATACCATCAAATCTCAACCGTTACAGAGTTATTGAACTTTTTGTGTAAAAACCTTGTTTATCTTAAAACACCTCTAACTCAAAAAGTGTACCTCGTATTCTAAATCTTTTAGTGCCATTGGAAAGGTGAGAAAATTTTCTATTGAATAATGTTCTCATATCTTTCAGATAATTAGCTTTAATTACCTTTTAGTTGTAAAGTATTTAAAAGTTAGTGTTTTTGATAAGGTTTTTGTTAATTTTATCAAAATAATGAATTATGACTATAGCAATATCTATTATCCAAAAGTTGGGTTTGATGACGATTCAACATAATATTCCTATCTCTTCTCGTTTCCTTGTAATTTTACTTCTAAACATTTCCTGTAATTGACTTGAAAGTTCTTAAAAGACTCTAATTTAAAAAATATGCTTTATATTGCTATTATCAGGGCTTCATTGGAAATCTGAGAAAATTTCCATACAGATATCTTTTAGTTAAGTGTACTATATGACTTTTTACAAGTAAAATAATTTGCGTTTTTGGTGATTTTTGTAATTATTCTAATATTGATCAACTAAATTTATCGTCACTATTGTTTATTTGGTGCCCCTTAATATTCTCTACAACTTGTTATTTGACACTTTAGCCCTATCGCTTTTCATTTAGCTGCAATTTAATAGTTAACACAGCATGGCCTTATCACAAATGCAGTGGGTTCGAAATCGTTGTTTTTGCATATGAAACGAGAAGATAAAAATGAAACTAAAAGAGATAATTGAAAGGAGTCAAAGGAAGAATTGTAGAACTTGCTGAGATGCATTAAATCCATGATAATAATGGTGAAGTTTATTATTTACTATTTTAAGAAAATAACGAAAATGCTAATAATAACACTAACTTTAAACTAATTAACTTCTAAAAGAATACTAAATTCACTTAACTGAAAGGTAATAATACATTTTGATCTGCAAAATTTTCCTGGCTTTCGAACAAAAATAAGAAAAAGTACAATAAGTGCCATACTTTTTCAATAAGAGCTAGTATTAGTGAATATGAGATAAAAATATACAAGTTCAATAACCCAAACACATGAAAACAAGACAAGATAAGTGTATCATGTCAAAGAACAAATTTTACGACTTTTTAAGACTAACAATTTGAATTATTAAAATAGTGATGTTAACTATTAAGATTTTCGCAAAGTGAACGAAAAAGCGATCAAAATTGATAAATTTTAAATAAATTACTGTGAAAAGATTACTTAACCTAATCAGCTGAAACATTTGAGGACATTTTTCAGTGGAAAATTTTCTCACCTATCCAATGGATCTAAAATATTTGAAATACAAAGTATATTTTTTGAGTTAGTGCTATTTTAAGACAACTAAGTTTTTAACACAAAAAGTTCAATAACTTAGTAACGGTTGAGATTTGATGGTATGTGTAGAACGATTTTTTGCTCCAAATATGACAGAGATTCTTACTCATGAACCAAACACCCTGTATACAGAGCAAAAGAGATTTATTAATTACATTAATATCAGAATAACTTGTTGTAAAGGTTTTCTTTTACATATAGTCTAATATATTTCTATATTCTGAATACACAAAGTATTCATGTCTTCAACAAAATTAATTATGGAATGTCTTCAACAAAGTTTTTTTTTCATTTTGATTATAGATGCATTAGCCTTAAGGCCTTTTGGCTCTTTTTTATGGTTGGATAAATTTATAACCTTATGTGCGCGGATTGGAAATTGAACCCAGGTGAGCTTGCCTTACAAAAGCAGCTCATGTCGGTATATTTTGAGGCCGGTAACAGCAATAGCATTGGAATAGGTAGAACAAAATCCCTAGTGAATATTTTTTGTGATGTGTGTCATGTTACCTGGTGTGCTAACAGCTTGCGCAAAAATATATACAAAGTAGTGGCGAAAAAGTGAGCTAAGTTCGTAATTTTTTTAAAGTGTTTTATGCAAAGCTTATTTGAACAAGCGAAAGACAGTTCGTTGGAAGATAGAAAAACCAAATTAAATTAAAAAAAAATAATTAAGGTTGTCGGAGTTATGGCCCATCCCCCGAAGCGTGTTTTAAGCAGAGGTTTGCGGTGAACCACTCAACTGATTTCCAGAAACTAAAAAGATTATTGAAGAAAAATGTATTGTGGTGTACTTGAATGGATCGGTTTTGTAATAGAATTTTTTTTCTTGCAAAAAAACATGTTGACCAAAAAAGGAACCGTTCAAGTACACGAGAATGTAAATATAAACAATTCAAAAAAAAAATTTATGAAGATCGGATGAATAATTTTTGAGATATCTCGTTCACCGCAACGGTACTTTTCAAAAAAAAATTCATTCCGAGATAATTGCGTTTAAAATTTTGTGTTAACTTCATTCGTGGAAGAACCAGCTCGCTACAAATGGCTGTAATTTGAAATCTGGTGCTCTGATCTGGATGAAATTTTGCACAGATACTTTCAAAAGCACGTACTTTCAGAATATTCAATAAATGTTTTCCGATTTTTTGAGTTTCAACTTTGTATATAACCACTTAATCTGCTTTTTACAATGATTGTTCCATTTCAAAGCAAATTAAAAATTGTTATTCGCAATTCAAACTAAAAAAAACCGAATTAAATAGCAAGGGAGCGCAAACCCGAAATCCGCTTAAGGCATCAGATAACTACGCTACGGCATTGACTATCTGATAACCAGGGCGTCGCCATTGGCAAGCTAGTTGAAGATTATGTCTGTGATTTATTTCCAGTTGCAAACACTTTTCGTAGTTTAACAAATTTTAGTTTTGTTTTCACGTCTGTCTGATATTTAGGTGATCAAAATTTAGCATGAAATTTGGCTATCAGAAATCTTGCACCACAGTTGCATGACAGACGATATTTACGCATTAGTTTCGAACGAGTAGCACCGCTTTCGAAAATCGAAATCCACCAGCATCTTGTGGGAACACATGTGAAAAGCAGCCTACCAGTCGCGTTGCACTAGAAAGCGGTTTGTAAAAGCTTTTCCCGGAAACTTCACACTATACCTACCCGGGGCGAAGCGAGGAGAGACTGCCGCGAAAATTTATGGTTGATTATTGGAATCGTTCCAAGACTTTTTCTGCATCGTTCAACAGAATTGCACAGCCTGGTGGTGGCCCACAGTGGCGTAGAACCGGCAGCAATGGCGAAGTAGAATTTGCTTTCATAGCGGTACTGTAATAGGTGTCGAGACGAGAGGATATAAATTTCTACTTCGATTACGCAGTCATACAGGGTAGTTCTTTTTGTTGCTTGCCGAAGGAAGAAGACCGAGCTGGCGGGTGTGAGACTATCTTGGTGGTAAAATGATCACCGTCAGCAAAAGAGCCAATAATGGAAAGTGCATTGTCGGTTACACCGATTTAGTGAATTTAAGTTGGTAGTAAAGAGGTAAGATCTTGAATGAAGAAGGGAAACTTTTCTCAAACTCATATTATGCTTTAGTCAAGAATAACGATGTGCTGTATGCTTTTAAACACCCCACCTTTATTGTTTCTCTTAACGAAATTAATACTCTAGAGTAGTTCGTTTACCTTTCCTTTTGATTTATTCGTTTACGGCTTTCGTAATGTTGTATATAATCGGCTATATAGTTAATATAGCTATTAATCGTTACAGAAATTAAGAAAGTATAATCTTCAAATATTAAAATTCTACTATATTGTTGGAGTTCTGAAATTAGCTTTGTCATCGCTAAGGCCACAATGCAGTGCAATTTGCTTCAGCTCTTTCATTGTAAAGGCATAGATGCTATTGAAAAATTATCCTACTGCAAACGGGATGGAAATTCATGATCTAAAATAGAAAGAGGATTCTGACAGAAGCATAAACCTAATAAAAGCAAAATCTCACATACATTGGCTTCGAGACCGGCCCCACTCCGTCTCAATCTCTATCAATATTACTGGCCATTTTTTACCCATACCATATCGATTTTCGTCCGCCAATTCCCGCTCGTTAGGGGCGCACAGGATTTCCAACCATTACAGGCTATCGGATAAGGAGGGAAACCACACCGTCCAACTGTCGTCATGACTTTCACCGACCGAACGCGGTCAGTCGGAAATAGAACGAGACCACGACGGGCAACCCATATTGGCCACATCCAGACTGACAGTGATAATCTTGTGCCCGATTCACATCGCACCGCTGCTGTACACAGTAGGGACTTTTGCCTTCCGTGGAGGTTTCCTTTCGACAGTCTACGCTAATGGAACAACGGTCGACAAGGATTGCCTGGACGGACGGGACGATGCAATTTATAGTTTATCGCCGATCGGATAGGATCTGGCTTCGCATTTATTCTTGTGATTTCTCGAATAGAATCTTGTAGGGGGGTTGAGAGGATCTGTCAAGGAAAACTAGAACATCCGGTATTTATATGGAAAAAGGGTTGCAGGTTTTCTATTAGTTGGTGTCGAGAAAATTGTACATATTTGGATTTGAACCCATCAGATAGCATATGTCGCTGTTATCGTAGTAAAACACAAGAAACTTTGGTTGAGCGTATGTCTGCATAGAAACGTTATTCATTACGGAGAAAAAAACGTGTTCAGCATTGTTTCCTTTGTGCTTTGTATATGAAACCTCTATTAATCTTGGAAAAAAAAATCAAATGATTTATTTGATAATCGTTATTCAAATTATGTCCAAAAGATACTGTAAAAACTGTCGCCCTGTATGAACTCTGTGTTTGACAAAAAAGCTTATGGTAGGTTTTATAGTTATGCAGTTGTAATGTTTGCACCAGAATAAGAAAAGTGAGACGAAAAATCACAGTTATTTTTTCAAAAGAAGTGATCAACTAGGTCGGTAGTATTTTAAACAACTTCTCGAAATTTAATATGAAAGATGCTTGGGATCACTTGCGGATGTATGTGATCCGGGGTTCCACGAATCCCGTCCTTCATGAATGTGTCAAAGAATACAGTTGAATCAGAAGCATAGAAGAGATTGACACGGTTGGGATAATATGAAGAAAGATTGATATTTTATGGCATGTAATCGAAGTACAAGAACATAAATCGGGTTTGAGAATTGAGCTCGACAAACCTCTCTAAATTTGCAATAGACCTTTCTCGTCCGACCTAACCCCCTTTTTTCTTATTTTTATTCAAAAGACTACACATTTTTAAGAATATTTCCACTGAAATGAGACTTTTTAGAACCATCGTGATTTTTTTAAATTTGAAAAATGCAAGAATGTTGAGTATTTTTTTCACCTTTGCAAGAATGGTAGGACTCAAAATATGTGTTTGGGCAGCACTGTTTTGTATATTTTTGCTTGGCTTCCTGGCAACGCGGCAAATGAAGTGGTGAGTCGCGGTACAAAGTTCATTGGTTATGTAAACAAACTAAAGTGAACCTCTCGGTGGAGAACGTTGCATGGCAATGTTTGACCTCACTTTTTTGACAGTTCAAAGAGATTGTTTACATGATCTTGGAATTTTTGTTGATTCGATCATAGTATGAGAAACTTGGTTTGGTTTGCCGCCAAATGTTAACACTTTCCCAACAAGGTCGCTCAGCTGTATTTTTTAATTGATGTCGGCATCATACATTGTTCCGTTAAATTTAACATTTTTACTTTTCTTGTACATGATTCATTGAAGAAGCATGGAATTTCTAGCCAAACATTTGAAAAAGGCCTACTGCCAAATGCAAACAAATCGAATTTTGATGTTCTCTATTAAAATCCTGGGACAGAACCTGTGGATAGATGTTTTCTTTTTCTTTTTTCTGTTCATTTTATCTCTTGTCTTGCATAGCCACTCTTTCTTCCTCACATATTTTAAATGGACTGGCTACATTTGACAGTCCCCCCTGACTGCATTTGACGGTTCCCTTTGGCTGCATTTGACAGCTCCCCTTGGCTACAATTGACATTAGGTTTTTTCGTATCCACACGTTCCGTCCCAGTAAAAAACTATATATCTGGCCATGTACATAAACATAACGCAACAATGGATTATGAAGAATTTTGATAATGATTTTATAACAAATTATAAAAAAGCCGGCTGATATAAAAGTCCTAACTAGCAATACACTTATTATAAAATGATTATAAAGATTATTGTAACTGATTCCAAAAGGATTATAAAGGCAGTGAAATACGTACTCAATGAATTAAGGGGTGTGTCTGATGTAAACAATATGCGCAATCAAACTAAATAAAACAGTATTCAATTTTTAAATAGAATTATAATGAATTCAACCAAAACTTCTTTTGCCTTTTTCTCATTTTCAAATGTTTGGGTAGAATTTAGATTATTTTATCGTTGTTGCGATCAATTTCGTTTGGTTTGTTTTGTTCACAATGTTAGTCGCAGAGCATTTTGGTGATCTATGGCAATTGATGACCTTTACACCCCATACTAGGTCCGCTCCTGTTGCAGCTGTTTCGCCCTGTCCGGCACCGAGTCAACCGATGGTCCAACCTGCGCCGCACTCGTCTATCGCTATGTCTATGGCAGGGACTTGGATTAAAGGCCAAAATTTCAGCTACGGTTGGTGGTGTTGCTGCAATCGGTTTGCCTTCGGCCACGTTGGACATTCGGCTAACGGGAATATTCAGCGATTCCGATTCGAAGGAAGCAGCGTCAGTAGCAGACTGCTTCGGTTCAGCAATACGCTCCGGTATCGGACGAAGCTAACACTCCGACAGGACGAAGGTTTCAACGAGGGGCTCAGGCATAAGTAGCAGAGTCCTTGCACTTCCTGCTTGTCGAGTGAACAATTCCGACGAAACCACTGCCGCTCTCGCCAAGTTTGATCACCGTAATAAGTGCGACGTCAGCGGTATAGTGCCAGGATTAGTCGAGAACAGTGCCAGGACTGACTTGCCAAGAGCTACAAGATTAAATAGCAATGCGTTTTTAAAGTGACCATAGTATAACGTAGACGCTTTAGCCAGATGATTTATTCAGCAGAACAAGATAGCAAAATTACCCAAAACATAAGACCTGGCTGCCGAAGAGAATCCACACACATCATCACCTACAGAGGCAAGCAATATTGGAACGCAGCGAAATTCCTCACAATGAATTGATCTCGTTAGGTGAAATTCCAGGAAGTACAATTTTCATAGCACAATTTAGTCGACCGAAATTGTAGTCCTCAGTGGAGAGAGAGACTGATAGAGTAGCAGCAGCTAGGAATTTTCTTTCGAAAGCTAGCAGCGGTTTCGCGTATCCTGCGCTAAGTAAAGAGCGTTAAGACAGATCTCCGAAACATGTCAAATGCTATCAGATGAGAAAAAACGTCGCATCTATGACCAGTACGACAAGGACGGTCTGCTGACCAACGGTTCCGTCCGGTACCACCATAACACACGGCACCGGCGACACATATATATTCACAACATACTAATTACTTATTCTTCCGAAAAAGTAAATAAATTGACTATGCAATTTATCATTCGCTGCCTAGTTATTTCCTGCCAATTTGAACACGACAGCAGTTGCAGAAAGCTTTATTGCGGTGCAAAAATGATGACAACTCGGGATATAATATAAATTTACATATAATTTCTCCTCCCTGATATTCTTCCAGAATGTATAATGCTCTGCATTCTTATCACTCCAATCAAATCCTTCTTACTCCTTACGTCAGTGCCGAGCACTGTTTTGCATTTGCCGGCTAAATCAACGACAATGCGATAATCGTCAATCGACGAAACTTTTGCTGTAATGGAACTTGAACACGAATAATAAATAATTGTTCCATTCGAAAGCGATAATCTTGTTGTCCTCATGTTTGCAGTGAAAATATAAAAGTCTGCAGATTGCCACAAAAATCTTCAATAAATTTGACATAGAAATGTAGTATGTATATATTTTAAATGATCGAAAATGTTGAAGGCTTGTGTATAAATTGACTGGCATAGGCTTTGTTCTGCTAAATATTTGTAATCTGCAAAACATCTGCAGTGAAAACGCAAAATCTGCAGATTTACTAATATATATGCAGATCTGGCATCCTTTTAGTATTCCCCACAGGAAATTCATCCAAATGGTGTAAAAATACGGGGAAACCAGGCAAGATAGGTATTCAGAATATGGGGTTAAATGAGCAGCTTGCACTATTTTTGATTTTTTCAATAGTTAGAGGTACCAAATCATCGCGGCAATCGGCAGTAACGAATTGGGGATAAAAAAGGAAGCATCCTATCATATAAAATTTTTTGACGAGAAAGGTCTATTGCTAACGGGTTCAAGATATCGCATCGGATGAGAAATCGATAAGAGAGGTCCCGAAATCGATTTTTCAGCGGAAGGAAGTCCGTCAGCACTTCTCGACTCATCGTATGTGTCGAGTGCATGCAACCCAACACACTACACAAACAACAACATTGGATTCGCTCCAGTTTGATGAAATATATGTTCGCAGCGGAGCGGAAACAGAAACTCCCGTACTCCATCACCGACAATATCGTTTTTTGGTACAGCCTGATCTAGTCTCCTGAGTGGGCACCCCACCTTGTTCCGATTATTGTACAGAGAAAGTTGATCCTTTGTTGGCACTTCTGTTTCAGATACCTAATGTGACATCCCCAGGTTCCATTAGAGTCGAACCAGACCCCGAGATATTTGAAAGTTGAAACCTGAGCAATAGTTCGACCCATTAATTGAAGCTGTAGTTGCGCTGGTTCACGCTTCCTTGAAAATACGACTAGCTCAGTTTTCTCCGTGGAGAACTCGATACCCAGCTGGAGGGCCCAAGCAGACAAATTGTCCAAGGTATCTTGCAATGGTCTTTACAGATCGACGGTTTTGGGACTTGTAACAGCGTGCAGAAATTGACAAGACACACATATCCAACGGATTGAATATTCCACGCTCTCGTTAGTACTGTTTCGGTTGCGTAAGCGCCGGTCCGTGCCCCACAGAGTGCTCATCGATGTTTCTCTCGTTAGCCCGTCGACGAACCGGCGCCAGTAGCTACGTTTTTTGGCTTCCGTCAAACTCTTTATGCACGATTCCGTCATCGCGTACTGTCGATGACTAGCGGGCAGCCCGTCGTCCCGGAAGGTCTTATTCTCCGCGTACACGTCAGAACATTCTTTGTCCCACCATGGATTGATTGGGAGGACGCCGGCGAGAGTTCACGGAGGAACAGAGACTCCCTTCCACATGCAATCTAACCGCAGCGATGTCGAGCAGAGGAACAGATCTAAGGTGCTAGGACGCGCTGGAGGGGCAGAAATCCGTGTCATTTCACTCGTGTTCAAAATGGTCATATTGAAGTTGTCGCAAAGCTCATGAATTGAGGTAGATCGATTATCGTCATGAAGGCAACCCCATGGCGTACCGTAGGAGTTGAAGTCACCTACAAGTAACCTCAGTGCGGGGAGGAGTTCCGCAATATCACAAAGCCGCCGGTAGATAACTGAGGCTCTAGCGGGGATGTAGGTGGAAGAAATGCAAAGGTCTTTGCGTTCAATTCTGGTTAGGCAAGCGACAACTTCAATGCCTGGTGTCGAGGGGAGGTCGATCCGATTGAAAGAATAGCACTTTTTGATCCCCAAAAGTAAACCTCCGTAAGAGTTTTCTAGATCCAAGCGAATAATACTAAAATCGTGGAAGTGTAAGTCTACTTCTGAAGTAAGCCTTGTCTCGCATAGTGCAAATGCATCGAATTTCAAGTTATTTAGTAGAACAGTGATTAAATCTGTGACCTCGTTCCATGAATTAGCCATCGAAGGATACAATCGCTGAAAGGAGGAGCAATTTCGCAGTGAACTGCATAAAAAATGTTTAAACTGTGGGAAGAAAGCTTATCAAGATGCTTTTGAGAGGGTCAGAAATATTTAGTGCTGTAAAGATACGGTCCACGATGTCAGAGAAATTTGTTAAGCCAGCGCTTGTTTCTTTCTCTAACTGAGATATGGGAACACTTGGGGTTTTTGATATTCCTGGAAGTGCTGTGAACTCCTTTTCTGAGCTCAGGTGCCACATAGGTGAGACCGGGAGCGACTTGCTTCGATTTTGCACCAGTACTTACTATTTTAGGGAAGCCATGAAGAGACACCTTCTGGCCTATACGACGAAGCCTGGGAGAGGAAATATTCCTTCCTTTTTCTATTGTTTCTAGGCACAACAGAAGATGTTCCCTCCTGGGGCTCATCACAGTCACCTTCGTCAGTAGACAAGTTGGCATAGATGTTCGTAGAGGCCGGTGGCGTAGCATTCTTAAGCAGAGTTAAAAATAATCGAAACTCTTTTTTGACGGCTGAAAATGAACCTGTTGCGACTCGCGGTGAATGGAAAAAATATTCATTCAACTATCCATCTTATTCATTAAATTGAATATCGTACAATATATTCATTGCACTAATTATCTAGGAAAATGTTTTCAAATGCCGGTAAAGCATATGAAACAACAATCATCATCGCTTACATTGTGCCAGGGCCTACTTTGATGCGTTTGATTCGGTGCTGCACGGTCGCTTCGTGTAATAATCGGAAACGAATGAAAATCTGCATGGATGAATGGGCGGTCTGTTCGTTTGCTGTTTTTAGCTGCGTCACTGAATATTGAAAATGAATGCGGCTGAATATGATCAATTTTCATTCAATGAATTTGAATATTTTTAACTCTGATCTTAAGTATTTCTACAAAAGATCGCTTAGAGCGTCCCTGAATGGAATGCTTAAGATTCTCCTCGCTCGTTTCCCCCACCGTAGAGACACTTTTTGACATCACTTTCACAGGAATCATACGCATGATTCCCACCGCATTTCCCACAACGGGCCTTATCGTTACAATGAGAGGCTATGTGCCCCAATTGTTTGCAATTAGTACAGTTCATGACCCGCGGCACAAAGAGGCAAACAGGTAGACTACCCTTGTCAAGGAGGAGGCAGTTGAGTAGAGCAGAACCAGCGAAGGTCACCCGATAAGAGTCTGAGTTGACTTATATTTTATTTCCCGTCAGCTGTGACTGATGCTGAATTCAAACTTTGCACTCCAGTATCTTCACTGGCTTGCCGGAATTCGTCATATTGGATTTCAAAATGGCGTCAAAAATCAATTTCGGGCACTGTTGAGATGCGGGCCGTAAGCAGTCTTCCAGATTCGTCTCTATCATCTTTCCGAAAATCTTTTGAGTCTTTTGCATAGTTCGTATATGTTTGATATGTTCTACAAAGGTGCTTGTTTTATCAAAATACACATCTCTCCTGAATACCACATTGGTCTATCTCTTTTATTTTCAAAGTTATCAAACAATTTTTGATAAACATAGCGCTAATTTCATTGATAATATTATTAATAACTATTGAATAGGCAACATTCGGCAGCCAACTTTAATTACAAATAACAGTAGATATAATTAACGTACTGTAAAATATACTATATTCAGGGGGAAGTATGCCTACAATCTAGCACCGATTCTTAATCATTTGGAATACTCATTGCTTTAGCCAATGTACGGAAAAAGCATACTCTAAAAATGCTGCTCATCACAATGCATTTAGAAATAGATCTCATGTCATCAAAACGAATTTCAGCAATCATCCCCAAAACAACACCCCCTACTTTAAAAAAAACTAGCTTATCACCGAGGTAATTTCGCTGTTATCCACATCAACGGAACAATAAACGTCAAACTGTTCCTCATCCGAGGGCACATATTAATCATTCACTCGTAGACTCAGTTTCAATATGTCGCTCGGTTTACCGGTGGAAAAACCTCACGTCACATCCGACGAGGGTTGGTGGAGGTATTATCTCGACATCATCGCATATTTACAACACACCCACATGATCAGCCCCTACCGTGATGGGTTAGTCCCGCCTAAATTAAACCGTACACCAAGGCCGGATCCTATTAGCGCTTATGATAAAGTAATTAAAATTTCAATATTAATAAACATTCCGATATGGCAACAGCAAAACGGGGGCAAACACTGAACCGAACCCATATAGAATGCAAAAACAGTGATAACCGAAACATAGGTGACTCAACGTGAAAAGCTCATAACTGACAGTGAAGAGAAATTTCACATACTAACTTGATAGTTGTATTTAAAATTAATCTTTTTCTTTTTGGGTGATAGGACGGCTGAAAAACATCTCCCAAAATAGAGGAATTGCAAATTTTTCTGCTCGTCTGCCGTTTTAGTTCTGATTTGTTGAGCATCATACAACTCAGAGAAAATTCTTTTTTTAAGGTTCTCACAAGATGCAGGATCGACCATTAAATACGCATAGATTTATACGGAATTTGAACGAAATCGTCTTACTGCTTCACCACGTTATTACGTTTATGATTACTAGTCCAAGTCTGTTGAATATTAATAGTGGTCAACTGATTTCACATTCAAACTTTGAATACCAAAGTGTTTCCCAAACGATTTCTATTTTTATTGGTGATCTTAATTTCGTTGATTTGCTACACACAATCTTTATTTACTTTTCGAGCAGGTTTCGCTTGGTTTTGTTATATAATTTCTATTTATCCAATCCAAACCATCCGAACAAAAGCTAAACCAAACCAAAACACACAAGACGAACCCTTATTGTAGCACAGATTTCGATTCCCAACACGAGAGAGAGAGGAGAGAACAAACTCATTCTGTTATAATGAAATGAAAATCCCGCCAAAATAAACGTTCCTTTCAAACAGAAAAAAAAGAAATGATACTTTTAGCATTTTGGTTAGGTAAACATTCATTCGGTATTAATGTTGGTTTATGATTTAAAAATGATGCTGCAGTTGAGGCGAGCACTCGGGAATCGTGAGCCATTAAATTGTGAGCCAAGCACAGTCGGTTTAATGTGCAGGATTTTATTATCGTTCCAGCATTTCTTCGCCTTTCGTGTAGATGGAGTTAATTAAGCGCTTCATTTGACATTAATTTGTTATCGAAATGATTTAGTGATTTATTTGTCCTAAATTGAACTTATTTATTCATGTTTTTGCTCAATTTGTTTTTTTCTGGGTAGTAAAACATACATGCACAGACACAACTGATAAAAACCAATTAATATCATTGTGTTACGATCAAAAAGTTATTGTTCCATTCGGTGGAAGGAGATTATGCCCATCTTCGTCCTTAAATTGAATTCAACACGTTTGCTTCGTCCCTACGGTGTGTATTTAAGCGAAGAAGAACTTCGAGTCGAGCCTCCTTTTTCATCCTAATATTTGAGTAACTAGCCGATGCTGCTGTATCTCATATGATCAAATGAGTAGGATGAATGCAAGGGCTAAGATGAAATATGTAGGTTACCCTAGATACGCGTCTTTCCATAATTAAATATACATACAGTAAAGCTCCTATTTTAGCCCTTTTAGAAAGGGTACCGCACCAATTCATCAATTACACGGCTTACAGTCGATGAAAGTGTACTTGCTTCGATACTAAAAACTAATAGTGTAACAAAAATTGCCTGAGAATGGTGAAATTCTTATGTTTCAGCGAGATACGAAAGCTCGAATCGAATGCCCCAATTATCGCACGCAACGGTTTCAAATGGGTAGGGCAATAAAATAAATAGACGGCAAGCTCGGCTATTGTTAGCTGACTAGCAATAATCACCATTGTTGTTAGTAGCAGATCGTGTTCTCACTTTATTTCTGGCAGATCACGTCTTATCTATTTAGCTTTGTTATAGGTATATATTTCAATTTCAACGAGCTATAGTTGTATCAGGTAAAACGTTGCACTTTATTATAAAGATGGCGTACAACCGTCGATACTATTTTATTGCAAGAAGAATCTCCTGCTTTTCGGTATACTACCATCTAATTGGAACATGGCTTAATCTCAAGTGTACATTACTAACGGTACTACTGACAAGTTCTAACAAATTTTAACCGAAGAAAAAACGGTACACGAGCCCAGCACAACCGGTGACATTTGCTGGCATTTGGCGCTGCACTACCATGTCGTGCAGGAAAAAACTGAACTCCTTCCATATGAATCCAATGCATTATACGATCATATTTTAAGCCTAGTGCCAGGAAGCAATAAAGCACTAACGCAAAGCAATTGTGCTGACCGCATCCACAACCTGGATCAGAAAATATAGTCGGACGCTCTGGGTGGTTTTGAAATTGCTATCGCTTTCCCTACTTCACTGTTCAGTACCGTCTTTGTGCATGGGTATAATGGGCTAGGACCGCACTTATGATGAATATATCATAATACTAGTTGTCTATACTGGCGGCGCAATGGAAAATGCAAAACTTAAGCGACTAAATCCTCCATTCTTGGATTATCGGGAATTTAAAATCAAAATTTACTAACAAAAAGCAAAACATAGTGTAAAGTTAAATGATAGAATTCAGTTTACTCACGTTATTTTTAAACCGCCACCCAGGCAAAAGAATATTACGCGCCAAAACAACACGGAAAAAAATTCGTTCATAAATTCATGAACAAAAGGTCACGATTTCGTGAACTGAACAATTTACGAAAATCGTGACCAAGTTCCTGAAATTATTAATAATAAACCTCGCATTCGTCAAACTATTTGTGTTTTCTAAAAACCATTTCGCCCCGAGTATATACATGCCGTTACATTAAAATGTTTGGTTGGGTAACTGTTAATGTTCCCTGGACATGTTTAGATTTTGTTGTGATTCTTGTTCATGATTTGGGAATACACAGTCGACAGTCAAACGTTGTTCATGATTTCAAGAGCTTATTCGTGATTCTTTTGAATTCTCATGACGTTAGCAGGATTAATGTTCATGATTTCAAGATCTTAGTCGCGATGTTCGTAATATCTATTCACATATTGTGATATTTTAGTCATGAGTAGAGTGATTAATGTTCATGATTTCAGGATCTTTGTCACGATCTTAAATATTTTTGTCACCAGTTGTGTGATTTGTGTTCATGATTTCAGGATCTTAGTCGCGATTTTTGTAACCTCTGTTCATGTTGTCGTAATATTTTATTCATGAATAGAGCAATTCATATTCATGATTTGAGGATCTTAGTCACGATTTTAGATATTTTTGTCACGAGTTATGTGATTTGTGTTCATGATTTCATGATCTTAGTGGCGATTTTTGTAACTTCTGATCATGTTATCGTGATATTTTAGTCATGAGTAAAGCAATTCATGTTCATGATTTCAGGCTCTTAGTCACGATTTTAGATATTTTCGTCACTAGTTGTGTAATTTGTGTTCATGATTTCAGGATCTTAGTCCCTATTTTCGTAATTTCTGTTCACGTTATAATGATTTTCTTTATTTTAGAGCTTACTTTCAAAGAGTAATGTAACGAATGATCATGATATCAGCAGTTTTATCATGGTATTCGTAAATCCTCTTCGCATTATCGTGATCTATTACTTTTTGGCTACTAACGGTATTTTACTTGGAATAACGTGACTATATGAACTGGATCATTGAAATAAGACTCCCCGAGCAAATACTCATGGATTCAAACACCACATAGCCCCTTGAAAAGACCTTAAACATGGTCCATGCCAAAATTCACAACCATCAAAACACCATGAAATGGTCTCAGTAACCCATAAATACACCAACATATGGTGTTTTATATGGGATCTACCGGACCATGGTGATGGTGTTTTCATGGGTTGAACCCATTTCAAACACCCATGAAAAAACCCCATGGGCATGGGGGTATTATGGCCTTTTCGTTTGCTCGGGTCAATCGCGATATCTGGTTCTGTGAACTATATCATGAACACTATTTGGGGTTCTCAGTGCAGTTTTCGTTTTCTGTCCGGACATCACAATGAACCTTATCAAATGAATAACGATGTTCGAGGTCCTAATAGTTTTTTTTTAATTTTTTTGCTCGTAACTATTACTGGTCGCTAGCAGCTGGGTATTTCATAAAAAGTGCATGGAACAAAAATGATTCTACGAATAATGCACCAAATTTTGTGAAAATTTAATTACCACGTTGCATGAAATTGTAAATGATTAGGGATATCTTCTAAATAATACAAGCACGCAAATAGATACTAGATAGATCGTAAATCATGTACTAGGAACCATGAACCAGGTCACGAATATTTAAATATTTGATGATTTTGTGAACCATTTCACGAGCGCGGATATTGGATCGTGGCTAATATATTAGGGATCATGAATTAGTTCACGAGGATTGAATGGATTCATGAATTAAATACCGAATTTCGTAAAAGAGCTCACGAGAAAATAGTCAGAATATTTTGATTTTGTGAACTAATGTTCCTAAATCTGTGAAAAAATCATGACTCAACCTTTGGTTTTATGAATAATGTTCATAAAGTTGTGAACTAGTTCGCGTACTGAGAATCGAATTAGAAATAACTTGGCGGAAACCGTGACTGAAGTTTCTCAAAACAAAAACAAATATTTCCACTAATGAAAGCATTGTGCGGGCGTTACTGCAGAGAAATTAAACATAATTATAAAAGCCATGATTTTTGTTTATGGTCCTGTTTTCGTAACGTAAAAACATGATTGTTCCAGAATCCATGGCACTTTATTCACGATTTTGGGAACAATTTTTTCCGTGAACGCTCACTACTAGTATTTTCTATTCTATATATCTCAGACGGCCGATGCTAAAATAAGTCGTGCTGCTAATATTTGTACGAGTAATTTTGATATTTGGCTTTGAAAGCAATTTAGCAATTTTTGAATAGGTGTACCGATTTGGACCATTTTTCTTACTTTGCTTCCAGCAAATGTTCATATTTCGTGATGGACATATCGCTTCAAAAACTTCCAAAATTCTTAAAATCTTCATCAAGCATATTAGTCTAATGCGCCACACTCATAGTAAAAAAAAAATCACATGATTTGTTCAGCCAGGAGACATATTTTTAATTCAATGATATTGTCAACGAACGGTTTTGAATAATATAGAGTGAGGAGCATCCTCAAAATATTTTTAGTGAAGCAATTACACTATTTGGTGTACATTGAACACATGTGACATAAACGGACAATAGGGTAACCGACCAATTTTGGCCCCTGGAGGCCGAATATCCATTTTATAATGTCAGCATTATGTTTCTGAAAAAAAATTGATCGATTTTTTTCTTTTCAAACTTTTATGGCAGAAAACATACAGCTTTTGGTAAAAGAAACTCTTCGCGAAATGGTCCAACTAAACAATGAGTCGTTAATAATAGCGACACTTTAAATTGTTTGGTAAATCGGCTGAAATTATCGAATGAAACCACAGTTTTACAGTTTTTCAGTATATGTATTTATTTACCGTATTTCGGTTACAATGTAGGATGAGTTTGATTAAAATGCGATTAACACCCTACATCGGAGCCTGTACAGTCGTTGCGTTGTACTGAACGGAATTTGCTGTGTTTGCTCTAATCAGTCTGAAAGCATGCATGATTATATAAATAACGCAAAACCTGATTTTTAGAAAAAAAATTCGAAAGTGATGTGAAAAAAATGAAATTTTCCCTGCTTATTTCAGACAAAGCCATCAGTATACGGCACCTAAACGATCCAATCACAGTCTGAGAGGCTTTCAAATATAGATCCCGCTCGTTCATTTTTTACCATTCGTTGCTTCGATATTGAACGAGCAACATATAGATGAAAACATACGGACGGTACAGTAACAGATTTTCAACAGCGTTGGCATAAACTGGTACACATATTTTACGGATGCCAGTACAACATTTGTAATCTGTAATATACAACCCATGGTATGAACAACATATGAGCCTGAACGTGGAGGATAGAAGACATCAAGTAGCATTCAACAATTTTCGAATCCAGTGAATCACCTATCAAAAACAACGCCACCATCAAAGATTCATTTCATATCCCCCATAATTATCATAAAAAAATCTGCAAATTTCCAATTAAAATGTTTCCATTGAATATTATTAGAATTGAATTAACAGGCCCAAGTGTAGTCACAACACTCCGGTTATGTCACTGACATCAGGACAGTTTGGTGGGTTCGTGTCTTTCAACACAAAATCCACCCAATTTGCCCCGTGCCACTCCTGCAATAGTGGCATGACGCCAAATCAGACCAAAACAACGGTTTTTGATCGTGCTGTCTCATAAATGGCTTTAGGAGACATTTAATTTCATAAATCCCACCGTTCTTGGACCCTTTGCTCACGAATGTTTCATTGCGTTTGCCACAAGTGCATATGACCTGCCAAATCAGGTACCTCGAAACGAATTTCGGCAGCTTCTTTCGTTTGAAACGGTCTTCCACAGCAAACTTGTCCTTACCCGTAGAATATTTCTATCCCAACAATCGCTGGAAATCCGCTTTAGTGTAGGTCTCACCATCAATGACGCACCATCGGTATTTCGTTGGCAGTGTCGTGTAGAGTTTTCGGGAGTGTGTTTTGACAACGCTTTGCTGGTGTTCTTCCCAATTTGGCATGTTCTGCACCTTGTACCATTTTAATCAAGTTCGGATTCCGCTTTTTAAATGAGCAATCTCGGTTTTCATCCCGCTTCTGACTTGTGGACGACTGTCATCCATTCCTAGCTCCTTTGGAAAACCTGTTAGGCGGTAGTATAATGTAAATCGACCAGCTTTCCCAAGGTGCGATGCGACATCCCAGGATTTTGCATGTGTGTGAGAAAAATCCTTTTGCGGACGGTTTTCTGAATATCTACCATCTCGACCGGAGTCTCACTGACAACTGCAGAAACTTAGCGGATGTAAACAATATTCTCAAAAGCAAAACTGGGCAAAATTTGGATCATTTCGGTCAAGTCATTATCGACACACCCTTTAACCGTTATGTGTCCGACGCGGTACCCGGGTACCTTTTCAGGCTTCAATTAATGAAATTCAAATGTTTTAGCCATAGCTGGAAATTGAAACTTTGTGTCATCTTAGAACATCGCTAAGTCAAGCTTTTGTGTTAATATTATTGTTGATATAGTAAGGGGTGAGTGAGAAGGGGTTCCTGAATGTTTTTACCGACGAGGGTACCCAGGTACCCACAAAACTGAAATGCCAATAACTAAGGCAATTTTGAACCGATTTCAAAACTTTTGGGTGTTTTGGATTCAGGAACTCATCCACTTTTAGACTAGGTAAAAATGAATCAGGTTACTTCACTCAGTTCCCAGAAATCGGGATTTCAGGAAGCATGTTCCAGTGCTGGGATACTATTTGTAAATTTCAATGGAATATTGGCAATATGGGTATCAAAATTCTTGAAATTGCTTCAGTAAACTGTATCTCGTGGTTTTGGAACCATTTGGTGATTTGACCCCGGAACGTACATTCCGGAACAGGTTCCCGTGAGAGGCCATTCCGAGGTCAAATTACCATATGGTCCCGTAACAATAAATAACAGACCGAGCCAATTTGATGAGTTTTGACACTCATATTGCTTGGACGCTACTAAAATTTACAAATCATACCCTAGTACTGGGAGATTTCTCCGAAAAAACCGGATTATCAAGAACCAGATCCATTCATCCAGTTCAATTTCACAGAATCAAAAGGTGGACGATCTGCTTTTAGAAGACATTGGGTGTGATGATTCCAAAACATCCAAAAGTGTCCAAATCGGCTAAAGAAAGCCATAGTTATGAGTATTTCAATTTGTGGGTACCCGGCCATTTAGCTCGAAATTTTTTTTTTCGAGTATAATGATCGAGAGGACTATCCTAGTTACATTTTGCTTTAAAAGAAAGCTAATATAATTTCCAAAAATATTCTCTCTAAAATGAACGGTTTGGGAGTTATTCATTTTTGTACCGAAAAACCACCCTTGTAACCCATAGTGCACAGATACTTTCATTTAAAAGTTGTTAAAATAGTGCGGTCCTCTTCCTAACATGACCAAAATAGGCCCATTACCCTACATTCAACTTACTAGTTCGATTTCGATATCCTTTTATCAGCCATCGCCGTGGTGATTTAACGTGTTCATCACTTTTCTCTTCAACTGAGATTATTAATTTTCTTCCTCTCTCAAAATTTCATTTCTTCAGCCTCGCTTAACGTTCAAACGAACCGGTGAAGTTGCAATTGCACCAACGAGGAAGGGGTATATTTCAGAGAACGACATGTTCTTTCCGTTAAATTTAAATGAACCTTGTTCACGTTGCCAAAAAATAAACAATGCAAGAATCGGAAACAACAAATCATAAATTCCACTAACTAACTGTCCTGTAACTTCAACTGCATTCAATTTGCATGAAAGGCCAAATTCAAAAAAAAACAATGCCAAGCAGCCAGAAACAGCAAAACAAGATGCAACACCCGGAAAGCACCAATAAATGAACGCAACCGCGTGTATGCCGAACCGGAAACATATTTCCACGATCGGAATAATTTCCATCGGTACTTTTATTCCACCCCGTCTCGTTTCACGGGGCTGGCAGGAACAACAGGACCAATTGCATTTTATTACAGCGGAAAGCTTATTTACAATGCTCTAGGAACGCTCCCGCCCCAGTTGTTTCGTTATCCGGAAAATTCCTACATGCGTTTACGGCAGTTAGAGAACAATGCCAGAGCGCAAAAATGGTGGGACAAAAGTTTTGAAATTTTATCGAATAGTTAGTCGTGTTAGTTGTGCGAATGGAGCCGTCCATAAAAACCGGCACCTATGATATCTATGAAAGCTAGACTCGAATTTAAATCCGTTTTTCGTGACCAGTCAGTATTCGTCGAACGGAATCGCACCGCTAATTCGTGCCCCTGTTTGCATGTCACCAAAAAACTTTTATTTAGGACCCCCCTGAACTACTACTAGTTGAGTCTTTCTCAACTACCGAGCCTAGTATCCGACCACGAGTTAACTGATAGTTGACACTAATATCGCCCGACCGAATCGGACACATGTTGGGCATTGTAGATGTCACAGTAAAAAGGTCCTTTCCGGGGTGAACACGCGCCGTCGGTTGCCAGGACAAGGAAATATGGTAATGCTTAACGAATGCGACCTCTCGCTAGTAAACGCAGGTGCGGTGTGGGCGCTCTTGTTCCACTACTATCCACAGAAGTGCACCGCTCTAGTAGCTTAACTTTTCCACCGGATGGTGTCGGAAATGTCGACCAAAGAGGAAGTATGAAAAACGGTGACATTCAACCTAGAAAGGAAAACAATTTTTCCGACGTTGCATATGGCACGCAATCTGCAGTAGGCTCTGCGGCAGTTTTTAGAGCTCGTCGCTGTTGTGCTATCTTATGACAAGCGCCATTTAGCACATTCCGAGAAAAACGATTTTGAAAGTTTGAGATTGAATATCTTGAAACTTATAAATGGTATAAACAATCCAAAGAAGACAATTGATGCTTCTATCTATTCTGCATTAATCTCTCAAATATTACGAAGATCGGTTGACAATGTTGCGAGTTTTTGCTATGAATGTAAACAAAAGTCGCACTCACACGTGTCATAGGCGTGTATTGATGACAAAATTTGTATGACGTGTCATAATCGTGCATGGAAAATTTTCCATAGAAGAAAGTCATCACTTTTTAACTTTTATTCATATCTTTGGGTTCATATGGTCTATGAACATTCGGTGAAATGCATTTTGAAGGAAATGAGTCAGGGAATCTAGAAAAAAATGTTATTCTTGATTACAGTGTTGCCAAATATCTTTTATTTCCAGTTTAAAACTAAAACTGTTTTTTTCTCACAACTCGTATAATTTTCTTTCAAAAATGTTTATGCCATTGTGTTCCTCAGACATTTTCACACACAAAACCGTCTAAAACTTCAATATAACTTGAGCCAATCCCTAGATATAGTGATTTGAAGCAAAAAACTCACAATTTCTCATCATGTTTCTAGCTATATCTAAGTAACCAAGTAGAATTTCTAAATTCTGAAAACGCCACTTTGTAGAGATTTTTCAAACAAGTAATGTGGCATATCTAACTCAGTTTACCCCAAAATGGCGTTTGTCATAAGATAGCACAACAGCGACGAGCTATTAATGGCATTTTCGATCTAGTTGGTGGTACACTCGTACAAAATTGGGTGTAATCAGGGAGTATGGGGAGAGAGACCAAAAATATCGTATTGAATAGACTAATCGAGCAAAGTAAATAAACATTTTGCATGCCTCATTAGAAGGAGGTAAGGAGAATCAAAAGAGAAACTTATGTTTTCATCGGAATTTTGTCAACTCGTATTGTAAGGTGCATTCTACGGTATATTTATTGTTAAAAACTAGTTTCAGAATTGATTCATCAATATTCGATTCGAAATGCCCACCATTTGCAAAACAAATACAACAATCACGTATCAATACGTTTTCAAAATATTATTATAGTCATTTAAAGCACTATCTGCGGAAGCGGTTTCCAAAATGCTATTAGGTTTTACACACACCGACATAACCCCACAAAATGAGCCGGATGAACTTCATTTGACAATTCGCGGTGGTTTGTTTACATGGGAGTTACGTGAGTGCGAATGTGACGGATGAGCACCCGTTGCACTCTAACTCACGCAACTGACAAAGTAAACAAACCACCGAGAATTGTCAAACATGAACTTCATTCATCATGAGTTCATTCGTGTCGTCATCTTGTAGAACTCATTTGTTTAAATCCACGTATATGGCATCACTATACCATTTGTATTGAACTGACATAAGTCAACATCTCAGCGGCACACAAATTATGGGCCCCACTGACAATTCAAATTGTTGTGCTCGTTTTGCTCGAAGCTTGATTTTCACTGGTCAGATACCGTACGGCATGACTCAATTTTTAGACATTTGTTAAAAAGCAAAAATATTGAACAGTTAATTGAAGAAATGTGTTGTTTTGGACATGTCGGTGAATAACAAAAGCTTTACACTATGGTGCACAAACAAATTAAAAGAACTCGACCATCACAAAATTGTGTCGAATGAATTCGTTTTTTTTTTCATTGAGGATCGACCCTAACGCGGCGTTTTAGATGTTGGCTTTGAAATCACACCTCTGTCCAACTAACGAATTTGATTCGTTTGTTGGACCGACTGACAGATGTCTTAAACTCTCCAAAGGAGACGTTAGTAGTGTAATTGCATCTATTCACATCTCCAATAATTGTCAGATTGATTGTCAAAGTAAATTTGATATAAGTTTTTGACATTCAGATGCTTTTCAGTTGGACAATGGTCCAAATAGCGGAGGTCCAACTAAAAGCGGTCCAGTTAAAAAATGTCCAACCAGCGAATCACGACTGTAAATTAGAAAAACTCATAGTAAGAGAACTGCGGAGAAAAAAACAGCATCTTTGGCAACGTATGCCCCGGCATTGTATGGCAACACGTCCAATGTTATAAGGATAGACAATGTTCGATTGGATTCGTTTTTTGACAGCTAAACGCGAATCCAATCGACCCAAAATGGAGTCTCCGCAGTTCTATTTCTAGAGTTTTTCTACTGTAAATCACTTTACGGTGACGTCACAAATGAACTGAGTGTTCATTTTCGACAGTTCGCTTGTACTGTTTACATGGACTTTAAAATTCTTTACGATTTGCTTCAAGCTAATCTAGTCGTCCACAAATTTTTCTAAGTCCATGTAAACAGTACAAGCGGACTGTCAAGAAAAGTGAGGTTAACTGTTTCAGTAAAGAACCTAATAAAAAAAGATGGGTGGATAATGTTTAGGACATAACCGGAATGTTGTGACTACTCGTTTGACTTGTAATTCGCTGGATTCTAAGCTCGTTGAGACATTCATTCATGAAATGAACAAATTTCATATTTTCTTGCTTTGAAATATCAATGTTAAAATCTGTCGAAGCAACCATCGGAATCTTTTTCCTAGCGTACAGAAATGAACACGCTTAGCGAAAAACTAGGGGCGGGTAATGTCCGGGACTTAACCGCGATGATCATATTCTTAAAATTCTGCTTGTATCTCTTTCAAATGGCTAAATTTTACGCATTAAGTTCGATTCACCGGGCTCAGCGAAATTTTCCCGTTCGTTAGTATATTCAGTAAAACAATTTTATTACCGAGTTCTCCGCATTGAATACAGGTCAATAATTTCATATAATGATTTCAACAGGCAGATAATGTACATGTATGACAGGTGGGAGTGTTCTGAAGTGGTTTTAGTGGAGGTAACAACATAAAATCGTGTATTGGACATTTTACAATGATTCTCCTTAACCCTGCAAAACCACGGGGTTGGCAGCAGAGGGTTAGGTTGTTTGGAAGAGATGACAGTTAATATATGATAACTAAAAATATAAAATTGTTCTATAAATTGCAAAGTTATTGCCGCGTTGACCTGAAAATTTGTCATTTCATTCATTTAGGAACAATAATTGAAATTATGTCAATTTATGCTTTATGCTTTAATTTATGCTTTGCAAGATTTGAAATGACTTCGAAGTGTGGTCACGACACCCCTGTTATGTCATATACATTACCAACCCATCTTTTTCCATTTTTCATTCGTCCTAATAAGGACGGTTTGTAGATAACTATGTTGATACAAGACGAGAATCTTTTGAAACGATTCAAACCTTGATGAAGATTGTTTGACTGCGTACACACAAATGATCATTCCCCTTTCGCAGCTCACACCGAATGAGCACGCTTTGCATCAAGGCGTTCCTATTTATTAACTTTTCGGTGCAGATGAAAGGCCCTCCTTTTGTGCGATGAATGAAAATATTTTCATCATTCGTTTTGGTGTAGCTTTCGCTTAGTGGTAGAGTTGCCACATTCACTGATTTTCTTGGAAGTATTTGCAAAAACCTGTTATTAAGGTTCAAAATGTACGTAACGCTTTCGCCAATATGCACTACTATCGCTTCCTCGCTCGTTCTCGTGCCGTGTATGAGCCTATTCTTTCCGTCCGGTTTCTAATGGCATAACCAAAACGAATATGCCGGTTTTCCCCCACCAACTACTCTCGTCAAGCAACCTAATACGAATAATCATAGGAACAAACATGTAGTGGACCAATATTTAAAACTTTTCATCATTTTATTGTACGGTTGGTGCACCATATTGACGGCTCTGTGCAGGATGGACTGAAAATTTTCACTTCTCCGAGCCGTTTTCGAAAGATTTTTCAAAACACTTTTTCCGTTGATAATGAATGTCCTACATATTCCAAAATTTAATACAACATTGGTACAAATATTTTCGACAAAATGCCGAAGAAATTGATTAAATCCATTCAGTACAACAAAAGATATAAGCGTTCAAAATCTTACATCATTTTTCTTCCGAAATTTTGAAAAGGGGCCCCTATATTGAAAGGTAAGTCGTTAGTCACGACAAAAGATGTGTTGCCGTTTTGACTGATATTCAATATTCATCTCTCTTACTATTCTTTATTTCTTGTGCGACGCTGGTGTAAACCAAGTAAAAACGAAAACGCTATCGAGCCCCTGCACCAATCGAAGTCAGGTTTGGCCGATAACTTCAAATCAGTTGGAAAAACAGCTACGCCTGAACTAAACGCGAAAGCAAGATGTCAAATATACTTTATTCCCTGCGCAACACTATGGCGACAGTTTCCGGTTCAATTTTATTGAATATAACCAAAACTTTCTTTACCTTTCCGAGCCCCTCACCTTTATCGGCGATACGAGAGAACGATCCGCTCGAAAATTTCCGCCGGAACTTATGTCCAGTTTTGTATTGCATTTTTTTTCTTGCTACACCAATGAAACTAACTTATTTTTTCCAGAAGTGGTAACTTTTGTTCATGACATGCTGAGCAAACTTGTTTAAATCACTAGTCAAAGTTGTTCAACAGAACACTCGAGAATTCGTTGATACCGTACCTATGTACATTTCGCCCTATAAATTATTTGATTCAATTTTGAATCATTCGCGTAACGAAATTTTTGTATTTATGCATGAATACGCCTGACTTCGAGATTTTCGGGAGTAATACGCAAAACACAATGTATGTATGTATTGATATTTGAAATGCGGAATACAGCGAGCCTTATGGTGTCTCTCGTATACATCAATTACTTTAGTCGTTTCAATCCACTAATGAACACAAAATTACGAGTGTTCCAGTGTCCTACGTATCCAATATGCGCCAGCCCTATCACATTCAATTAGTGCTCAACCTGTTTAGCCTTGCCGCAACCAACTAATATGTGCTAAATACGTGTACCGGTGGGTATCCAAAAAGTAATTCCCCTTCAATCATTGGATCACATCAGGTATTAATTTTCCACTCTGGCATAGTTCGGGGCCCTGCTATGGGATGCAAAATTGTGATTTATTTTAGTTTCATGTAATGTCCTGTCGGTTTATCGGCTTATTATAGCCCTGCGGTACGCATCTCATCTGTTGTGCATCATGGATACAATTTACATGTTCGAGGGCTATCGTGCATAATCTATAACATCATTTTCCCTGTCGTTCAACAGCCGACAATTGAATATACGGACGGAACAGGCTATACAATTTTCAGTCACCTGATGAGAACATTCACATTATTCCGCACCGCGGTACATATCAACGGAATAGGATCAATTGAAAGTGAACCGCTTTAGGGATTGGGCAAATGAATTATCCTATGTCCGTTTCCATGCGAGAAGGCGAGCAATAATAGAAAAGTTATTCTAATTTTTTTTGGTTGTTCGGCTGGTGGTTACTTTCCTCGGTTCTGCGTTGTAATACAGGCTACATTTTTGCCTTTCTCTTATATAGAAAGGTGTCATTTACCACTCAAATCAGTGCGTCGAAATCGCAAAATGTCTCTGTCTGCGCGTATTTATAAGTCAAATAATGTAACTCAAGCTTCTCAGAGATGGCTAAACCGATTTGCACAAACTTCGTTTAAAAAAATGGTATAACGTCCCCATAAGCTGCTATTTGTTGATCGAACTTGTGGTTCCAGAGTTACGGGTTTGATACTGCGGACACACAGCAAATTCCCATATAAACAGGCACCACAAAGATATCAAAATGGGAAATACATACTAAATTAAAATTAATTCAACATTTCTTGGATATTCGGGTCTAGGTCACTAATGACCAACATCAAAATATCTTTGACCACATTGGCCACCTATGACAACTCTTAAAGCCCCCTGAGAACGTAACTAGTTCCCAAGTTAATATCACACCTATTCCTCAGCGAATTCTTGACCTAGCTTTTACAAATTTGATTTCAAGATATAATACTCCCATTGACTACTATTGAATTTCATTTCGATCTGACTTTTGATTCAGGGCACAATTGCACTAGGTAAATTAAAACAGGTTTTGACATGCTATAAGTTTTAATCGTTGATATCTTCTGCCGAGTGGTGCTGACCTTCCCATTTGTACTGGGTTGCACCCTCCCTGCGGTTGTCCCGGCGACTTTGGTTTTTGAGAACGATCTCCAGGCCTCCGGATTGTATGTCAACATCTCCCGGTCGGGTGAAAAAATTCGGATAATTTCAACTTTTTAGTTCTATTTTTTCTTTGCAATGTATTTAAAAAGTGTAAGTAGGGCTTTTACCTTTACCTCAATCTTTTGATTTTTTTACCCATCTTACCCTTCGTTTGAAGGCAGCATCACAGACTAACAGACATAACACTAGAAAACAATGCTTCGCCCACTTTAACGGCCATTTTAAATATATTTGTAATATATTTGTAGTTGGGACTATGGCCGCATTTTAAATAATGGCAACCGCTGACATATGAACAAATATATGAGGGATAGACCACTAATGAAAAATTGTTCCCAAGCTTGAGGGGTAACCCACCAGAGAGCGAATAAAGGCGCTATAACCTAGGTCCCATCCCAGAAACCTAGGATCAAAGGAGTGACATTAACCCTCTTAACCAAGTCACTCCCAACGATTTATCAAATCCCCATCAAATTGAAACGGTCGGTACGGTTGTCCACGTTTCTTCTTTATTCAAAGTTTCTTCATTAAATGAATAATTTAATTGCCGTATAATTTTGAATCATCTTCACTTTGTACGCTGCACAGTTGGCCTGGCCGCTTTAATGTTTGTGTCGCATACCATATGTACCACAAACATTAATATTGACAAGAAAAATTGTAGGTGAGCGTCTGCAATTTTCCAGGACCGTGAATAAAAGGTGGAGCTAGTATTTTGAGAAAATTGCTGGATCGATATTTGTTAAGGGAATTTCCTCATAGTGTTATGTCTGTTAGTCTGTGGCAGCATCTCGCGTCTACTATTTATTTCAATAAACACAAAACAAGAAAAATGAAAAACAAATCGACTTTATTATAAGTTTAGGATAAAATGCCCTATTGTTCATTTATCCGCTGCTGATAGTCAGGATGGCGACTGCTTCCCTCAAATAATACCAAAAGGTATCGCAGTGTGCTTCCTAGATGATGTCATTATCCTGCCTGTTTTGATAGTTTAGCATACCAAGAAACAATTCGAAGCTTTAAAGATTTAAGTAAATTTATAATCCTTTTATTATAGTCGCTATCATTGCTGTCGGTTTTGTAAAAGTACCTGATAAAAGTTGCCAGATAAGTCCGCTCTTATTAATATCATTAAGCTATTTTTAAAACCTCGATAAATCTTATAGAAAAATATAATAATAAATATTCCTTTTTACCTTATCAACGAGTAGATCACGGCGAAGCGGGGAGCTAAATGGTTCCTGGTATCGTGACAAAACTGGGAGCTAATTGGTTCACGAAACGGACGTCGGTAGCGCGAGAATTTCCGCCAAATTATGTAGTCCTTCACTGACGGCGAACATGGACTGCAGAGTGTGCGACCATCTCACACGATTCCGCATTGGCCAACGGAATCCTGCAGCTGCACAGAAAAGGGCGACCGGCAATCTAAAGTGGAAGACGAAAGCCTTCAACAAAGTCCTCTTTCTTGAGGTATTTCGGCCGGACAGCGGAATCAAGAACGTTGATGCGGCTGATCTAACAAGAATGATTGTGACGGCTTGTGATGTTAGAATGCCGCGAAAACTGCAGTCACGCAGTGGACGGCGTCCAGCCTACTGGGTGAATTAGTCGCTCGGTACGCTACACGCTGCATGTCTCAGAGCCAGAAGACGGGCTCAGAGAGCAAGATCAGAGTGAGAGGGGAGCGCAAGGCGACGTTTCGGGAAGCTAGGTCCACTTTAAGGTTGCACAGAGAATGCGTAAAATTCGCAAACGAAAAAAGCAGTTTTTTTCCACACCGTATGTCAGATCTTCATAAAAATCAATCAGCGTATGTAGAATGTTGTTACTGTACTGCTGATTGATTTTTATGAAGATCTGACATACGGTGTGGAAAAAAACTGCTTTTTTCGTTTGCGAATTTTACGCATTCTCTGTGCAACCTTAAAACGGGAGATCAAGCTTGGCAAGTCAGTTTGCCATAAGGAGCTGTACTGAGAAGTGCCAATCCCTGGGGGACGCGTACCGAGTCGTGATGGCGAAGATGAGTGCCCGTTGACGCCAGCTGAAATGTGCCCTGGTAAGCTAAAGATAATCGTTGAGGGTCTCTTCCCGAAGCACGATCCAAATTTCCAAATACCTGATCACCGACACCGTACGGCTAAGGAGAAGTAGCAAACACAGACGAGTGGCAAGTGACTAACGACGAGCTCAAAGAAGCGTCGATGCCACTAAAATTAAAGAAAACCCCCGGTCCTGATGGAATACCAAACGTGGCGCTGAAAGCTGCACTTGTGGTATATCCGAACATGTTCAGGGTGGTGCTACAGAAGTGTCTAGCAGAAGGCAGTTTCCCCGAAATGCAGATGGTACAGAAGCTGGTGTTACTACCAAAGCCAGAAACACACTTGGAAAACTCCTGGAAACAATTATACTTAACAGACTGACAAAATGCACGCAGTGATCGCGGGCTGTCCAAGATGCCGTTAGGATTCCGCAAAGAAGCATCGACATTGGATGTAATTCGGACAATCCTCGTGAGTATTGAGAAGACAACTAAACAGAATCTAAGAGGAAATCGATCCTGCGCTGTAATTATGATAATGTGAAGAATCCGTTCAACAGCGCCAGCTGAGAAGCCATCGTCGCAGCGCCACTAACGGTGATGGGTGAGAAACTAGATGGAGTGAAGGTGTCGGTGACGGAAACAATAGACGCGATCAAGAACTGGATGAACGGGGTCAAGCTGCGGATAGCTTACCACAAAACAGAGCTGTTGTTGGTCAGCAATTACAAAGCGGTTCAGGGGATGCAGATCGACGTCGGAAGGCTCGTGATGGCATCGAAGTGTGCACTAAAGCAATTGAGAATGGTAATCGACGACAGGTTAAGCTTCATCAACCACGTCGACAACGGCTGCAAAAAGTCGGCGATGGAAACGAACACAATGGCGAAGATCATGCCAGACGTCAGCGCCCCGAGAAACAGCACGAGACGTCTCCTATCTAGTGTTTCGTCATCGATACCGCAGTTCCCGCGTGGGGTGCAGTGCTGAAAACCAAGCGGAACCACGAAAAGCTGAACAGGACGTTCCGGCTGACAGTCATACGAGTGACGAGCGTGTACAGAACAATATCGTCGTAGGCAGTATATGTTATCGCCTAGATGATCGCTATTTGCATCAGCCGGCGGAGAATATCGAGTGCTACAATCGAAGGAACACCAGAAACGTAAGGAAGATGGTAAAAATCGATTCGATGACGACGTGGCTGCAGGAATGAGACAATACGGAGAAAGGAAGAGAGACCTACCGGTTAATTCCAAACCTGTTGACGTGGGTCAATAGAAAGCACGGGGAGGTGAACTTCCACCTGACACCTGTCGTGTCGGGCCACGGCAGCTTCTGGAACTATCTTCATCGGTTCGACCACGCAACGTCATCATTGTGCCCGGAGTATGCGATCGTCTAGGAGACACCGGAGCATGTGGACTTCGAATGTCCGAAGTCCAGAGGTGGGTAAAAAAACCAACCGGTACGTACATACACTGGTATTGTTCTCAAAATCTCAACACGTGTAAACGAGTGATGCACATCGTATTCGGTTTGGATTTCGTTCACACGGTAAACGAAAACCTCCACCGATTCTTAGTTTACAAAACCAAACCGAGTCACTCAGCACCGTTTATATGTGTGTACGAATTTGAACTTGTGTTGATGTATTCTCAGCAGCGGTTTCGGTTTGGCTTTAGAAAACCGGGCCTGGTTTTTTCTGTACACGGTGCTTCGGTTGAAAGAAGAAGCAGCAAACTTGCCTGCAGTGCTGCCGAATAGACAACTGAATTGAGTTCAATTAGTTGTTGAGAGTCAATGGGGTAATATCGAAATGGCTGGTTCTGAGCAGTTGTTAAAAGTTCAACAATTGTTTAAATTGAAATTAAAGAATACAATGAAATCAGCGATGTCAATAAAATAACAAAAACAATAAAATCAATTAAATTAAAGAAATCAATAAAATTAATTAAATCAATTAAACATGACTTGAATCACTTGAAACTTCACATTAACACTCAATGCATTCAAAGTGGCCTGTATTTATATCGCCAATAGTCGTATCAATGAGATCTAATCCGCGTCTGGTTGCGCTGGTTAGGCGATTCTCGAATAATCTCGAACACACACTCGCATTTTGTATACATATATCCTTATAATTATTGCTACGGCGCATCGTATTGATACATCTATCCTTGCACAGAGGCAATTGCGTGTATGTGTGTGTTATTCACATATGGTAAGCAACTCGAACGCAAGTGGGGGAAAACTCACGATTAGGTCCTTATTTTCTGAGTGCTGGTAATACGTATTTCTGTTCTTTTTGCTGTTACTGTACAACGTTTTGAAACATCTAGAAGGTTTAGTCGCGAACATTCGAGTTTAGAGAAATCTACCACTAAATTATTCAATTACAAAAAAACTTAATTCATTGAGAACAGTAACCAACTAACGAATAGCAAAAACACTTTCATTTTATAGACCTCCATTAAAAGCTAAGTTTCTTCAAGGAATAAATATTTCCGGCGATACCAGTCGATGTGTGTATGTAAATCTACTGCAGAACAATTAAACTTTTAAAAAATGTTGCGCAATAATTTGAATAAAAAAAAAGTGTTCACATTGTGTCCAATCACGAAGTTGTCTGTCTCATTACAACAAAACATGTAAAACGACCTTCAATCATTAATGTGGATATTGGATCATGAATATAGCTCGCCATTTCAGATTTTAAATGACGGCAGGCATCAATTTGCGATCCTTTGACATATTTCTTATATTTAAAATGTCCTGCGTGATTCTAGATGACAGAATATCTTGAATATACCGTCATCTTAAATTTTGATCTGCTATCATATGTATAAAAATAGCGGAGGCTATTAAATTTCCTTTTACTATCGATTTTTAGGCAGTTTCCCATACCAAACATACCCATATTGCAAACTTCCTGATGATAAATCATTATGAAAATGTCGCAATATTGAGTTAAGGAACGCCATTCATGACTACGCACATAATTTATTTGAACAGAAATATGTCTGAAGACATTTTTTCAATTACTGAAAAGATAACTTATATTATAAAGAAATTTGTTTAGAATTCTTAATAAAAATACTAGCAGCACTAGCACAGCCGATAAACATCAACCCGAATACACAACCGCATCACAACCGAAGTTTGGTTTCGTTATTCTCGTTCCTTCCCATACTCGTGCACCGGTAAACGAAAATCAAAACCAAACCGCGGTGCTGTGTAAACGAAACTCGGTTTGTTTTTCGTGTCTCGTATAAACACAACCAGCGATAAAACCGCACACAATATAAAGGACACATAAACACTTGTGAAAATTTGGTTTACCGTACCGGTACTGAACCGGTATTTTCCCACCTCTGGCTGGATTAGGATGGATTCACCGGCGAGGATTAGTTGAGTAGGCTGCGACAGACCACTGAGTATGTGTCGGCAGGATTGGCTCGGTTTCGGAAGAACTTTATCGCCGTGAAAGTCTCCGTCCGAGTAGGCCAGGTCTATTGTCGGGGACCAGACTATCCAAACCCGTTCTCTGAGTTATTTTCGTATTTTTTCTTGCTCAGGGTGTTTTCGAACATTTTTTCTGGCCTTTAAAAAACATTTATACATACAAACATACATATATAATATATATATATATATATATATATATATATATATATATATATATATATATATATATATATATATATATATATATATATATATATATATATATATATATATATATATATATATATATATATATATATATATATATATATATATATATATATATATATATATATATATATATATATATATATATATATATATATATATATATATATATATATAAGAAAACATCCCCCCCCCCTAATTTTTTTTTACTACGCTCCTGCCCCCTCTCCTAATACGTAACAAATTTATTGAAAAAAAATGTCTTGTTACGTAACGTTCTAGCTTACTCCCCCTCCCGCATGTGTCACAACATGTCACAATTTGTCGTAGCACCTCCCTCATAAAAACGTTACATAATTTATGAATTGGTCCCTGATTAACTAGATGATATTTCTTTTGTTAAAATGATCGCATAAAAAACGCAAGTGAGAAGAAAAAAGACGCAGTGGGACAAATCCGTCCTCTAAATAGTGGGACACACACGTACGGACTTTTTACTATCTCGAGGAACTGAGTCAAATGTTATAAAACACTGGGCCCTCCGGGCCGAGATTTGGTTAACGATTTTCAGAATGTTTGCATAAACTTTCTACATGAGAAAAGCAGAACCATTAAATTTAGGTAATATCTGTACTAAATCAACCAAAAACATAGGCGGTTCACCCCACCATTTCTGAAAATTGCAACAATGAGCTATTTCCTAAAACGCTTGTATCTCAAAATTATTCCAAGGTATAAATAAAAAGATATGGATAGAAAGTTGCACAGAAGCCTAACCTTTAATGGTATATATAACGACATGATCCGATGTAAAATGAGCATTTCATAGCCAAAACCAATTACTAGATCGGCTTTGCCCCGCCTTACCCTATGCATGAGAAAATGAAAACATTTGATATGATTGACAAAATACCCTAGAACAGAAATTTCTCGTGTTCTGACTAAGGTCGCAAAAGCTCCGTTTGATTCCTGATTTTTTTTTTCATATAAAAAAATTGCAAAAAATGTATGATTTGAGACATAGAGTTAAAATATTATTAAAAAGATAATTTTAGAGACAACCCAAAACCAAATTTTCAAAAGAGCGAACATTATATAATCAGGTAGTAAGGTATAAAAAAAAGTATAAACTATAGTTTTTTGGGAGCTCGTTCAAAAGTTTTACGATTTAATGTATTTAAGTTTTGCCGTTTGTGCAAGAGGTACTGATGGACAGCCACTAATATACATTTTTTTTCCTTTTTTTTCTACTTTAAAATGGGTCAGTTGACCCATGGCTCCGTTAAGCTAACACAATAACTCGTACCAAATACAGAATTTTTGTAAAAAATGGCTTCCTTCAAAAGGTCAATTTCCCCAATCAGAATTCAATGAAAAAGTCATCTATAGGAGGCCAGTGATTTAAGTCCCGGGGCCCAGTGCGGCTATCGAACGGATGCAAGTTGGTTCCTGCTGTCGCATGCTAGTTTTCTATGTAAATTCAATCGTGATACCACAAGGGTTGAAATTCCATTGAAATGAACATCGAATTACTTGGATTTTCATGTTTGGATCACGATGGAGTTTCTTTCAATACTTTGTTTATTTCGGACATTTGCGGATGTCCCGTGTTTCATTTTTCTTTCTTGAGTAATATCAATAAACGAGTAAAGTCGCTACGACCTCATTAGCCAGGGGGCATGGTGTAAACCCCTCTTTCTCGGGAAGAAAAAGGCAAAGAAGCGAAACCAAGTAATTCCCAAAGATTTATCAAACTCCTTTTAAACTGAAACGGACAGTGATGGATCCAGTGGGAGTGTCCTGAGGGTCCGGACCAAACAACCCCCTCCCCCCGAAAATTTGTAACTTGTTGAACAAATTTTATTTAAGTTTTTATTTTAAATTCGTTCTAAACTTAAAATCATGCCAAGGCTGATTTGATCACCAAAACTGTTTTTCATTAAATGAGGTATTAAATCAAATGAATGACATATTAAGTATTGTATAATGCTTGACAAATATATGATTAGTTCTCAAAAGCCAACTGTCAAAATTCACTTTGGGGAGAAATTCCAGACGAAGCGCTAATCCTTGCCGTTGGTAGCAAATAACAGAAAAAAGTTTTTTCTTTCGTTTACTGATATGTTTTTTTTTCCTTTTTTATTAACGACTTATAGTGAGTCAATCTTTTTCCTTTTTTTATTTTGTAATGACATATAATTAGCAAGGACTGGAAGGTGAAGTATTTTTCAAATATTAAGAGCCATAGTACTCAAGGAAGAGCAAGGATTTGAAGTAAGAAAGTTCAGAAAAGCGTAGAGTAGGGTCAATGAACAAGCTTAGAGTTTCCCGGCTACTTAACTCTTTGTCTTCAGCAATGCAGGAGTCAGGATCTTTTGGCATTAAATACGATTCACCTGAGTCTGCGGCATGTCCGGACAAGCGTAAAGTCGATTTAATGACTTATGCTGCCGGAACCGACACTGATATACACCATGCTTGGGTAATAACGGGTTTTCCTGAATTTCTCCTCAAAGTTAATTTAGACATTTGGCGTTTGAGCCCTAATCATATGTTTGTCGAGAATGAGTATACCAAAAACCAAAATCGGACCGACCACCTCCGAAATTTTTTTTATCCATCCCTGTAAACGGTCGGTACGGTTGTCGTCGTTTCTTTCATCTTCAAAGTTGAACAAAAAAAATTCATTAAAGATTAATAGAGATATACAGTGAAAACCCGATTTTATCAGGCCCACATTTTATCAACCTCCGATTTTATCAGCTTTTTGACCCGATTTTATCAGCTTCACATGAAAATTGATAGTTGATAGTTTGATGGACTCTAGCAGACGTACCAAATTGAATTCAAGTAAATCCTTTCTAGAGCATATTTTTCTTAGAGATCCGAAATACGCAAAAACAATTTTTTCTTTTTTTTAATTTTGCGCTGTTAGACCCCCTTAAGGAAAGTTTAAGCTAAATAATCTAGAAAAATTATGAGGCTATCTAGGGACTAAAGAAGAATATTTTAAGAGCTTCGGTTGCGTTGCGGTGCGTTGCGTTGTGACGATGATTTTGGCGGATTACACACTGACTTCATCATGTATGACTGCTGATTATCTAATAAGAGTTGCTTAGGAAATGGTAAGTAGGAATTCATACCAATCCGACCCATATTAAAACCTCAACAGCATGATAGCCATCATTGCCGGCCGCCCCCATCTCCATCGTTCACGGGGAAGGATAAAGGATAAGGTAGACGGGAAGTGTTGATGCTCCACCTACTTAACGGAAGGACGACGATTCATCAGACTCTTCCATAGGTGTCGCGGAGTTGGTGGTTTGGAAGGATATAAGATCTAGGATTCGCTCCAAGCTAGCGATGCGACCTGTAAAGAATATTTTATTATGTAGTGTTTAGTTAGTCTTCGAGTACACGATCACTCGAAAAAGAAAAAATCTTCTTTAGTTTTTGGATCTTTTTAAACTCTGGGCAGCCGACTACCGAGAGTATCCTATGTTTCCTAAACAAAAGCAATTTGAACTCCACACAGCCGACCGTGGGAGTATTGCCTAGAAAAGTTAATATTATCTGCGTAATGGGCCGGATCACTATCTATTGTAACGGTATTTAGACAGAATCCGCTACTTCTTCGTTATACAGACAGAGAGTTATGATAGCGCGAGATGTTACATGAATGAATATACAAAGAATTGTTAACGTGATACACGAGCTGGTTAGCAATAACAGAACTTGAAATTAGATTCAAACATACGCGGCGAATTTTCAGTATGTATTGACCCGCGATCATCGATACTAGTCAGATAAAAGTTTTGGTGCGGCTGATTTCCGATTTGATATTCATTTTTACGGTAGTGTTTCTTTGATTATATCACTTCGCACCCTCTCATTCTGCTACTGTCGGCAAAAGGCTGATAGCACCCAGTCGTCGCCGGTCTAAGGACCAAACGTCATCAATAGACTTAGACTCGTGTGGAGGCATGAGATAGGAGACTTGTGAGAGCTAAAGAGATTAAAAAAACAAAGAAACGATAAGCTCCGTCCTGAATCCAAACTCAGCTATACGCTTCTACAACTGAATTGAAACTCCAAACCGAACATGGTGCCTCATTGCCATTACAATCCCTTTAGTGAAGACTATGTTATCTCACCGTTTGACAACCGAATATTTTAAGAGCTTCGGTTACTTAAAAAGAAAGAAAAATATATGCCCCGATTTTATCAATGTCTTCATTTTATCAGCCTAAAATTCACCAAGGGGCTGATAAAAACGGGTCTTCACTGTATACACGAAAAAATGAGAAAATTTGATAATTGACAAAATGCCCTAGAATCCAAATTTCTTGGATTCTGACATTAGCATTATTTGAGACAAAAAACAATAATATTATTAAAAAATGAGCGAATTTAGTGTGTGGAAACATTATTAAAAACAGGTAATATTAGTGACAAAATATCCCATGTTTAAAAAAACGAACATTTTTCAATTAATAGTAAGGTTATTTTCTTTTAAAAAATAGATATAAACTAAAATTTTCTTGGAGCTAGTTCAACAGTTAAAGCATTCAATGTATTCCCCATTGGCAAAACTTCAATTAAAGTGGAGGTGAATAATTGTCCAAATGATATGAAATTTGGCATTATTTATTACAATGCGAAATGCCAACCCCCCCCCCCCCCTTTGAAAATTTAACAAAATTAGAAACAGAATTTTATTGTTTTGGATAATATTGTTTAGCTTACGATTCATTTCTAATTTAATACATCGGGTGTTCAGTCACAATTGGTGACATTTCATTCCTTATCATGTAGTCATTGAATCATTGTAGAAGATACAGAACACAAGATTAGGATTGTTGCTAGAGGTATAGTGTGCCCTACCTCTTTCGCTCTCGTTAGGCGCCTATTAGTTTGACACTTTCATACCTAATGTTCCGGATTGCAACAATAGTAGTGGTTAGTTAGTTTCATCCGCAGCCCTTATAACATATTTTTATAAGATGATTCATCAACAGTGCTATCTTTGAAAATGAGCCACCTTGGTTATGCAGCTGTCATTTTTTGGGCTAAGCAAACTAATTACTTGTTTGATTAGTGTTTGTTTGACCTACTAGGGAGCTAATCCACAGTGCATTAAATGTGTGTGGGGAATACGCATGGTGTCGTCTGAGTGGAATGTTGAATCATGTATGATGGTAGAGAACTCACAATTTGCGAGAAGAATTCAATCCTTCGATCCAACTCCGTGATACTTATGAAAGCGTTATTGAATTGGTGGCCTTCCTGTATCACATCAGCATTCCCTATACTATCTTAAGTGCCGGTAGTCGGCAATGGCGATTCTCAAGCTATTGATTTATTGCATTCATAGAGATAATGTTCATTGCAGGTCATTTATCTTATAAATAAGATGAGTTACATTATCTATAAGCAACATGATTATTGTTAGTATGTATTCTATCTACGAATAGCATAGTGCTTCGTAACGCAACAATGTTCCGGACTGCGACAAACCTAGTCTGTGTTTTTGAGTCTCCTAACATGGCAGAGCAATTACTTTCATTGTCTTGCCGTTACAATTGGGAAAGTTCATTATATAAATCATAGCTAAACCATCGAACATCAATTCAGACAATTTTTATTTATTATTGCAATCGAATATGTTCAATGAAACATAAAATCCCGGTCACGTCAGCAGACTCAAGTATAGAACATTCCCCTACGGATTGATGAAACAGAAAATTGAAAGCAGTCATTTGGTTCATGAATGGGTGCTCTGTTCGCGACGCTGAGACATGGTCTTATATATGGTAGGCTAGATTAGGGTCTAGGTCACCGGCTGGGGACGGAACAAAGTTTGCTCGTTAAGCACCATCACACGCTTGGTTTGGTCGAAATGAAATGGCACGAAAAGGCCAAACTTTGGTTACTGTTTTACAGCCGGAGGATATAAATGGACCAATTTAGAAGCGAGAATCCCGCAAAGATCGTGAAGTCTGCACCTGATGGGTGTTTTATTGGTTCGGCAATGACTGGATTGATGTTTGTTTTTTGTTGGGAAGTACTGGTATGGGCTCAGCGATAATGCCATTTATTCTGAAGTTGTTGAATAATGAACTAACGTTTCTAGCATTCGGATAGACATCAATTGGCTGTGCACAATTCTTGGATTGCATTCATGAATTCAATTAATTTAAATTTACTTACGTCGTTGGCGATGTTCTTTGAGGAAGACTTTAAGTTTTCTTTAATTACCTCTAAAGTCATCGTGAAATAATTCTCTAAACCAAACCATTTGAGGATAAATATGTTAAATTGTAATAATTATGATGGCATGTTACTTCTCATGTCATGTTTAAATGGTATTACATATAGTAAAGCATTGCTTGTTCTTTTTTTATTTTAAGAAAACTTCATCTCAAAAATATTACAGATCTTCAAAAGGGGAATAGAAACATTACAATTTATTCTATTCTATTCTAACCCGTACACAGCAAGTATTGAAAAGCATCCTGGAAAACACTGCAGTTATTCTGTAGTGTTTTTCTTGTCAATATTAATATTTGAAGCATATTTTCATATGTCGCAAATATTAAAACGGCCAGGCTTACTGTGCAGAGTTGGGTTTGAAGATGTTTCAAAATTAGTCGGCAATTAAATTATTCATTTGATGAATAAGTCAATTAACGAATTGTTTTGAATCCTAAAGGAGGAAGAAACGAGGACAACCGTACCGACCGTTTCAGTTTAAAGGAGAAATAACAAAAATAATAATCATAAAAATCGTTGGGAGTGACTTGGCTAAGAAGGTTATTGTCACTCCTTTGGGATGGAACAGAGGTACACCTTGCCCTGGCTAATAAGCCTTGATTAAAGCGCCTTTACTCGCTCTTAATTTGCGGCCGAGTAATCCGGATGTTTTTTTCCGAACTATTCTGGCTGCTGTTGAAAACTGGAAAATCTGACCAGCGACAATTGCATTATTCTAAGCAAGGGAATCACGTCGGAAGTATTGCGCATTATTCGTACAATGATGCGCTATAATACGCACTATCTCCGACGAATCTTTTAGAAAATGGCAAATAAACCTGACTTACGTGTAATAAGATCATCCAGAATGCTGTTATCTACATCTATCGTGATGACGGCCTTGACCCCCACGAACAGAATGCTCACTATTTTCTGGATTCCAATTGTAGTTGATGTTGCGTTCAATCGGGTTCAGGCGGTCTCTTATCATGCCAGCCATCGCTTCAAACATTTGTTTGAATGTTAAACACTCCGGAGTGAACGGCTTTGTCGGGTTCAACAACACCTGCAGGAGGTCACCGTAATGAACCAGTTCCGGATTTGCCAGTTTTTAGAGGATTGCCTGAGGTTGGGCCGCTTGCGAGTGGTCTGTGGTCGTATCTCCTCGAACTTAGTCCGCTTTGGGCACGAACTTCTAAATTCAAAATGGTTCTCTTCATCAGCTGAGTTGTTGAAGAGCACCGAACGGAAAATTCTTGAGCGTTTTTTCAAAACGTCATATCTGCAGTGAGTTACTCTCTGTTTACTTTCTCTTCTGTTAATAATTCGGTCACTTTAACATTTATCCCTCAGCTCTTTGCATAATATGCTAGTTAAAACCACCGTCTTTCGATCTGTACTGTAAAATAAGTGAAAAGTGTTATAGTGACGCCGTAAAAATCGAAAGAGAAAGTAAACAAAGAGAGTAACTCATTGCAGATATGACGTTTTGAAAAAACGCTCAAGAATTATATTTTCTCAAAAACGTGTCAGGAGCGAAAAAAAACACCTATGTCGTCAGAGGTTGCTGTAATCCATATCCAAATAGAAACATTACAAATTAAAGGAAAATTAGTTTATCTATTCTCCACTAAATTACGACAGATTTAAGAAACTGGTTGTAGAGATTAAGATACTATAGACAAAAAAAATTAAAAAAAATTGTTTTATAAAAAATGTGTTTTAAATCCTTTGAAATATAGTTTTCAATATTAACCACCTTTTTTCCATCATTCTATCAAAATCATTTTCTTCGCTTCACTTAGTACACATTGGGTAGCGTGGCAACAATAATAATTTTCTTCTTTCACTAAGCAACTATAAAAAACCAAAGCTGTGACAATCAACCCTGATTCTGTTGCCGGATGGCGTGGCGAACGGATCGCCTAGAAGCACTCACGAACCAGCACCGAACCAGCGGATCCAGTGACGCTAGCCATTCTGATGTGTGATATTGGGTGTACGGTACACATGTGGGGGCGCGGAGATATCATGATCGCGCGGGAACTAGCATTTGTATGTTTAAGGTTGAAAACGCATTTTTAAATTCGTAAGTGCGGACACGTTGACCCTATCACCGGGGCGTTTTCAGGATTGCAAGATTGGTGTATGTTCGCGTTTGTGACAAGGTTTGTTTTCTCGCAAACAGCTTAAGCGTTTGTATGTTAACGTGTTCACTCGTTTGAACTTTAGTATGTCGTGTGTGCTAAGGTGTAACACTTGCATTCAAAAAGAGACAATTTTTGGATGCATGAAAAAAACGAAGAAAGACACCAAAACAAAACCAATTTTTATTGATTATTATTGATTCATGATTTCACAAAAATGACTTCACTCCCTGTCGTGCGGCCTTGCAGAATTTTGCCGAAACTTTAGCCATAGCCGTTTGCAAAGAAAGATTTGGGCATATTCTTAAACTCTCTGGTCGCCTTATTTATCAGTTCCTTTTCGGTTTTCACCAAAAAATTGCCCAAAAAGATCCTCTGCTTCAGATTCACCCAGTCATTTTCAGTTTAGCTCCATCTTCTCCAGCGACCGCTTTGTGTAATGTGTCTAGGTCTAGGGGGCGTCTTGTATAGTGGGCAAAAAATCGACTTCTTTTTTATCCGCCTCATTATTAGTATTGAACCTCTAGAATGTCTTCCGCAATCTCGGTGGCCATAACACACGCAGATTTCAATCTATCGGCAACAATTTTCGAAAAACTAACAGCGCTAAAAATACAGTGTTAACAATACACTGTAAACTACTTTTCAAATTTTCAAGAGAATATACCCAATCGGTTATTTTCTACAGCGTTTTTTCAGTGATGCAATTTGATGTGGGGCACCCTTCCATAGCATTTTTATCGAAACCGCGTTTTTCAAATTGACGAACACAATAACTCAAAAACTAATTAACAAATTGACGGAAAAATGAATAAAAAAAATTTTCTTCCTATTATTTTGAAGAAAAGTGAGCGAGTTTTACAGTAAAATATGACATTTTTCAGTTTTCATGAAGCAGTTTTCCGAAGCTCAAACTTTGTTCCATTTTTTTGGTTCATCGAGTAACTACAAGTTTAAACTTTACAAACCTTATTAAATTTCCTGTGTCAGATAATCTTATCAAGAGTCATCGTGTTCGCCGAGGCGCCCCCCTCGACGTGGAAATGGTTGGACGTCTACTCTTGGAACGCTCGTATGTGTGGCTCTGCGTAACTGAAAATATTCTTTTTTCGTACACAATGAATGTATAAATAAATCTTAACATTACAGAAAAGACACATTGTTGCCTTGCTTTCAAAACCGTAAAGCAAAATATCTTTCGATTTGAGCATTTTACACCAGACGCCCCCCTTAATGAAAACCGTAACTTCTCGTAAGCACTTCACCTCCCCGTTGACCGCAAGTTACGAAGAAAAGAAAATTGGCTTTGACAACCCCCTATTATCTGATTATTAGACACAAAAGGCTCTAGTTTGGGAACTTCGCGCGGGAGATGTGCATTACGTGGCTGCTGACATCCTTTCTGGGGGACATGAAATAGCGGGTACGTGTCGTAATCCTTGATCACAAGCAATCAATACGTTGCGCTTCGCAGGGAAAACGTTCTTGGCGAGCACTATCAGCCGCTGGTTTTGAGTGGCCGCCTGCCCTTTTTTTAAATTATTTAATTTAAATGTAAACCCGGCCCAAACCGCGGAAGGATTTTGTTAGCTTGCCTTGTGTGGCTGTTTGCATATATGACCCGGGCCCCGTGGTGGTGGAGGAACGCTACGTGGGAAGCTGAGCTACAAGCAACCGGGCGGGTCATAGGTGGTGGATAATGCTTAATCGCGATAGCAACTAGTTGTGATTCGCGACCCGAACCAGCAGCGGGGGCTGACTGCGGGTGTGGTAGGACGAGGTAGTGGGCCCTATACGTTCTAGGCCTAAATACCACATGCCCTAAAGCAGCCCTGTCAAGGCGAGCCAGCGCCGCCTTTAAATAAGCGCTTAGCCCAAATCCCAAATCCCTCTCCACCCGTTATCCTTCCTTCCTTCTGCGGCTGTTTGCCCATCTAAATATGGAAGCTGTTCTTCAATGTCAGCTTCTTTCACCGAACAGCCTAGATAAGCCGTGTAGTGTCGGTAGTGGTTGCTTCAACCGGCTAAGCATTACACTACGGACTACCTGTTTCAGTGGTAAAAATCTACCAAACAGGGAATAGTGTCATGCGACCCGTGCCATGGGTAAAATTGTTGAGGGGGTTTAAAACATTCTCAATGGCGAACGGAGCCTGGGAAGAGTTGGGCGAACTCCCCAGTATGCTGCATTACGCAGCGGAACGTTCACTCTACACACCGATTTTTTTCACCGATGATCCACTTAATTTTGCCGAATTTTTGTTGGCTGGGGGTTTGCTTAGACTCTCAGCTGATTGTAGTTCGGTGAAGTTTTGTTGAGTTTCGATTATCAAATTTCGATGTGTACAGATGAACCTGCCCAGAGGCCGTGTGGTATCCGGCCTAGAATTGTGCCACTGGAGTCCTGCTCCCATGTCGTAGGAGGCGACTGAAAGTAGGAGACCCTAAGTCAAGGTGTAGTTCCGTGCCGAGGACTTAATGACTGGAGGGTCTAAAATATGCCAGTCGCGCACGGAGCATTTTGGGTTTTGCCCTTACTGTGTTATGCGAATCTCTGACACAGTGGACCATTATTTTCTTCGCAAATCGTGGGAATTAAATGATCATGTCCCATTTAAACCTGATATGGCTCGCTATATGCGTTAACATCCCAACTCGCTTGGTGTCCTCTAGTTGTTGTGCAATTTGTGTTGGAGATGAAATGTACAGTTCTCTAATCAACAATGGTTAGAATAGCACAAATCAATCTCCAACATAAACGTACAGCAACTATGAATTTATCTCGACTAATGCAGGAAGGTAAAGCTTCCATAGCATTGGTTCAAGAACCGTATTTCCATAAAGGAAACTTCTATTTTGGAAAGTTACTTAACACTGCCTTCATTGCTTACAACAAGACAGGCATGACTAACCCACGTGAAATGCCTCGTGCTTGCATTCTTGCAAATAAGGCTATTGACGCGTGTCTCATATCGGAGCTCACAACTCGCGATATCTGTGTTGTCACAGTTACACTGACTGTCGGAAACGTAGACAAAAAATATATATATTGTTCAGCATACCTACCGCATAACGAATCATCTCCTTCTGATGATTTCAAAAGCGTTGTATCATATTGTAGCAGAAATGGGCTTCCGCTCATTATCGGCAGTGATGCGAATGCTCATCACATCATTTGGGGCAGCTCGAACATCAATCTGAAAGGCTCTGAACTGATGGAGTACATAAGTAGTACAAATCTCCATATTCTGAATGTGGGAAACCGACCAACTTTTGCTAGGTCTGGTAGGGAGGAGGTGTTAGACATAACACTTTGCTCTGATAGAATTTTGCATGAACTGGGAAATTGGCAGGTTCCAAATGAAACTGAACCGTCTCTATCCGATCATAAATATATATTTTTCGATCATTTTGATGTCACCTTCAATGTGGTGACATATCGTAATCCTAAATCTACAAACTGGGACCTCTTTTTGGAAAACTTGGCGACTAAATTTCATGGATATTTTCCAACAATTAGTCAACTAGACGACTTAGATGACGTCGTGGATACGACAAACTCATTCATATTAGCATCCTACGAAGAAGCTTGTCCACTTCGTACTGTTAAATCGACTAGGGGAACCCCTTGGTGGAGGGCTGAGCTTGAAAGAATGAAGAAAGTTATGAGAAGAGCTTGGAACCGGCGTCAGCGTGATGACTCCAGGGCTTTCAGGTCAGCTCGTAATGCATATAAGAAATGTCTTAGATCTGCAGAACGGGCTGGCTGGCAAAGCCTATGCACTAATGTCTCTAGTCTGAACGAGGCTAGCAGATTAAATAAAATTCTCTCCAAATCGAATGATTTTCAGATGAACTCCTTGAAAACCAGAGATGGTGTTTATGTGACAGACGAAAAAGATGTTCTTAATTGTCTCTTCGACACACATTTTCCAGGTTGTATCGATCCGGAGTTGATCAATGTTCACAGATCTCATTCTGGTAATTCGGACTCGTGGGCGCTAGCACGCACATTGGTTTCCACTGAATCGGTCAAGTGGACAGTTGACAGCTTTGCTCCATACAAATCACCCGGAAAAGATGGGATACTTCCCGTGCTACTGCAAAAGGGATTTGATATTCTTAAACATGTCTTGAAAAAGATTTTGCTTTCCAGTCTTGCTACCGGGTATATCCCGAAAGAATGGCGAGAAATAACTGTTAGATTTATTCCCAAAGGGGGGCGCTCAAGCTATGAAGAAGCCAAGAGTTTTAGGCCTATCAGCTTAAGTTCTTTTCTTCTGAAAGCTTTGGAACGGATAATCGATCATCACATCAGGAACGTTAGTTTAGTTGAATATCCACTGCACAAAATGCAACATGCATATCAGTGTGGGAAATCCACGATCACTCTGCTTCACGATGTTGTTTACAACATTGAGAAAGCCTTCTCGCTCAAGCAATCTAGCTTGGGTGTATTCCTAGATATTGAGGGTGCTTTTGACAATGTGTCCTTCAAGTCTATTCTGGAAGCGACGCGCGGTCATGGGATACCTGCATGTATCTCAGGTTGGATAAACGCAATGCTTAGTAACCGCATACTTTGCTCGTCACTGCGACAGGCTGAGATACGGAAGTTGAGTATTTGCGGTTGTCCTCAGGGCGGCGTTCTGTCACCTTTGTTATGGAACTTAGTAGCTGACGGTTTGTTGAAGAAACTCAATGAGCTTGGATTTCCAACCTACGGGTTTGCTGACGATTACCAAATACTAATTACTGGATTTTGCATCGGAACAATCTTTGACTTGATGCAACAGGCATTAAGAGCTGTCGAACAGTGGTGTCGACAAGTTAAACTATCAGTTAACCCAAGCAAAACTTCAATGGTTCTTTTCACGAAGAAGCGAATAACAACCGGGGTTCGTCCCTTGCAGTTCTTTGATTCTGAGCTGCTGTGTGCAGATCAAGTCAAATACGTTGGAGTCATATTGGATTCCAAACTGAATTGGTCTGCTCACATTGAGTTCAGAGTCAAGAAAGCGTGCATGGCCTTCGGGCAGTGCAGACGAACTTTTGGAAAGACCTGGGGTCTCAAACCTAAATACATCTATTGGATTTACACGACAATTGTACGTCCAATACTGTCATACGGATGCCTTGTGTGGTGGCAGAGGGGAGAGGTGGTGACAGTCCAGTCAAAGCTAAACCATCTGCAAAGAATGGCGCTCATGGCGTTGACTGGTGCTTTCACCACGACTCCGACTGCTGCTCTTGAGGCACTTCTAAATATCAAACCATTACACATACACTTAAAACAAGAAGCACTATCATGTGCATACAGACTGCAGGTTACTGGGCTTTGGAACAGTAATCATGTTGATCTTGCTACCAGTCATACACGATTGTGGTCACAAATGGTTACATGGGGTGAAGATATTCTTGCTCCCAGCGATATTACACTCACTTGTAGTTTTCCTTACAGGACATTCCTTGTTAAGATTCCCTCTCGAGAGGAGTGGTTGTCTGGCTTTATGGAAAGACAACAACAAACGCAAGTAGTCTGTTACACTGACGGTTCTCTGATGGAGGGACGTGCCGGTGCTGGTGTCTACTGTCGTGAAATGAGATTGGAACAATCTCACTCACTAGGTAGATACTGTACTGTATTCCAAGCAGAAATCTTTGCGATTATGTGCGGGGTGCAATCGGCCCTTCAACTGAGTTTGTCCGACAGAGTTATAATCTTCTGCTCCGATAGTCAGGCTGCAATCAAGGCCCTTAGCTCAGACAAATCCCGGTCCAAGCTAGTGATCGCGTGCCGAACCCAAATCGAAGAACTAAGCATTGTCAACACTATCTACCTTGTCTGGGTCCCCGGACATTGCGGTATTACTGGAAATGAATGGGCTGACGAATTGGCCAGGGCAGGTTCAGCGATTGACTTCGTTGGTCCTGAGCCCGCGCTGCCAATTTCGACAAGTTGGATACGGGAAAAAATACGGTCCTGGGCTTCGTCCGAGCACCGCAATTATTGGAGAAATCTACAAACGTGTCGCCAAACAAAGGCGTTTCTAGAACAACCATGCCCAGTGGTTTCGAAAAATCTCTTACATTTTTCGAAGCTCCACTGCGGCATGCTGACCAGGGCTTTAACCGGCCACTGCAAACTCAATTATCACATGGCAACTATTCAGCGCGCTGAGTCTTTTTCATGTGATCTTTGTGAATCCGACTACGGAACCTCATATGATCTGATATGCAACTGTCCAGCGGTAGCGCAATTGCGATTTCGAGTCTTCAGCCGTCCTTATATAGACGAAACCATGTTTGGTCGACTGAAACTCAGAGACATACTAAAGTTTCTTATCCAATGTGGTAAAGAGCTTTAGGCTTATTCGCAGGCAAGTTGAACTACTTGTGAGTTTAACTTACCTGTTGTTTATTTTTGTTTTGTGTTGTTATTTTTCCCACCCTTCCAATTCTACTTCCCCACACCTCCTTGTCCTTTCCTTCCGCTCAGGAAATGATGAAAACACACGGCAAGGCACAAATCCCCGACTATGTCCGGGGAACGTACCATTTGAGCCAATATATTCTGATTCCTGATTCCAGATCTGACCAGACCATGCCGTCGCACAGAGGTGTAACTAACTTCAAATTCTGGCCAAAATAAAAAAAATATTGTTTTTGTTTATTTGTCCATATTTTCGGCTTAAATTGTTCTTCGAAACATTCTCTAATGTTTTGTTTAAAAAGAAAAGCGTTTTCATTTAATAATTTTTGTATGCAACTATTTGAAATCAGTGATTTTTTACACATTTTATTAGCTTGAAAGCCAGCCCAAGCATCCCTCAATTTTTCAGATTGCTCAAAAACTAATTACCCAAAATCAATATATAATTCAAAATTATGCTTTTCATAGCAAACTCCAGTAACTACAATTAATTGGGGTCAATTTTAGCTTTTTTTTGTTATTTTTGGGTAGGTATCATAAAAGTGCTCACTTTTTTCAATTTTCCACACATTTGTTGGTAAAAAAAGTACCTTGTCGGGCAATGTCGGGTAAATCTGTTAACAAGAGAAAATTATTTGGAGTATTCCACGAAGAAAACATTCCCAATTAATCCCATCGGTTTTTACAGCTGTTTGAAAATGTCGTGTTTTTTGCTCAAATTTAAGAGAATACAATTAAAAAAATCAGTATTGTGGCTATTTAAAAGATCTTATATGAAAAGAATAATTTGAGACGGCGCCGGTGGTTGAGTGGTAAGTCATTGAGATTTTCCTGAGGTGAAAAAATCTGTGGTGACGTCTTCCTTCGGAAGGGAAGTAAAGCCACGTTGGTCCCCGGTCCATGAGTTGATGGATCGATATCTCTAGTCCAGAAGTGAAGTCACCTCTCCGGCGCCGGTAAGGAAGAAGTAGTATCCAACTTCTATACTTACTAACAAATATCCTCTTCCCGTGATACTTGTGGAGTACGCAGTAATATATACAGCCTCTAGCAAAAGCAAGTATCGGACTAACCATTCCTTCAGTTTCCTCCCGCTTCGCTACTCCCAAGCATAATTATCTACTAATTCCTTGTGCAACTTCAGCTAGTCCAGATCGATAACGGAGTAGCGGCCAGGGGTGGTCGCACAAGCTCAAACTAAAGCTTATATGACAAGAATGATTTGATTGAGTCCCCCATATTTTTGTTAGATTGCGCCGATCAACCAAATTGAGCTATTATCGACCACTAGAGTGACAGGAAAAAATGACCCCTATCGGCCCATGCCTGAGTCGATTCCTAGTTCCACCAGGAGTACTTGTTGCCTTGGAAACGTAAGTTAAGCATCACACAACTTATGCAATCTTCTCATTCCAGTTCCTTGTCTCCGGATTGCAAGTGTTAACGTGAATAATCCAGATTGAATACGATAATCACTTGGATAGATTTCTATTACCGAATTTACAAAAACTTGACTATTTTTTCTACTATAAGAAAAACAGAAAAACAAAATTAATATATGAACTAGAAACAAAATGTTGTAATTTATGAAAACAGTTGAAACAGACTAAATCTCAATGCGAGGTTTCCTCAAACTGATTAATTACTCTAAAAACACGTTTACATTGAAAAATAATAATGCTCGTTGAATTCGTTTATTTTCGGCTTTGCATCACACTGCAAGGAGGTTTTTTCATATTTTGGTCATAAAGTATCTAAAACCATTTTGCATTACTGGTTATCGTATAAAAAAGCTTAAAAACATGTGAAATAATGTTGGTCATAGATTTGATATAGTTACGCCACTGTTCGTCGTTCTCCAACTGGTGCTTCCTAAGGGGTTACATACCTTTTCATTTTTCAAAAAATCGAAATTGTTTTATTACTTTATCGCAATTAATTTTTCTCTTACCTTAACGATTCCTTTTTTATGCAAATGTTTTTGTTTCGCAGGTGTGAATTTTTTAATACAATTTTTAGAGCTTAAGCAGAGATTTTTTAGGAAAACGTACCCGAATGCAGGAAAAATATATTATTTAGTCAACTAATCGTTAAGGTACGAGGAATACTCATATACTAATGGGATTTTTTGAGTTTTGGGATTTTAGTTGATCTATTAGTCTTCAATCGCGATCACCGCAAACCTCTTAAATAAAGAAAGGTTTCGGGGAAAATGCCATAACTCCGCCAATTATCAATACATTTTTATAAACTTATGCTTATTTCACTGAAAAATTACTATCAATATACTATAAGTTTTAAGTAATGAAATCATTGCTTTATGCCTTTACGTAAATCCAAAGTTTGTTGAAATTTTTGGCATAAAAAGATATGTAACCCCTCAATGAAGAACGTAACTTCCGGCAAGCACTTCGTGTTGTACACCTCCCGTTGACCGCAAGGTACGAAGAAGAAAAGTGATTTTGACATCCCCTTCTCACTGATTGTTAGACACAAAAGGCTCCGCTTTGGGAACTTCGCGCGGAAGATGTAGTTTACGTCGCCACTCAAATCCTTTTTGGGTGACGCAAAAAGCAGGTACGTCTCGTCATCCATTAGCACAACTACGTTGGGCTTCGCAGGGAAGACGTCCTTGACGAGCACCTTCAACTGCTGCTCTTGGTTGGCCGCTTGCGCTTCCGGCATGGCCGGCCTCGAGATCCGCTTCCTCATGACGATATCCATGTTGACCAAACACCTTTTGATCAACTGGTCGGTCACACAGACCTCCCGGCCCAAGGCGCGGAAGGATTTTGTTACCTTGCCTTCTGTCTTCCGCTGTAGCACTAGCTGCACCTTCCAGTCACGCAAAATCGTCGGTCGGTCAGAACCCGGCTTGCACTCGATGCTCTGGGTAAGGAGCGCCAGGATCTTGTATACGAGCGCTGGGGTGTCCTATCCGGTCGACACAAAGTGTGCCACGATGACTGAGTTTTATAATCGTGTGACTGTTTGCATATTCGAGTGTCCTCGTGGTTGTTTATATATTCGGTGTCCGGCTATTAGGCCGAAGGTTACTAGGCCGCTGAACATTCGGCAGAACGGACATTAGGCCGAATGGACGTTAAACCGAAGGCCAACAAGCCGAATATTTAACAGAGAGAAAGGAAAAGGTTCAAGCTTATCCTGTGGAGTTTTTGGAATTTTTCGCCTTGAGTTAAATTTTCCTATCTCGATTAGATTAATCTCTTGTTTTATTGCCTGAAAAATAAAAATAAATCAGTTCTTTCAAATTTATACCGCATGTTTTATTTTCATGGCAATATATGTTATACTTGCAATATAAATGTGATTGGCTTTGTATACGCTGTGCCAATTATTAATCCTTGAAAACTACTGCTAATTAGCGCTAGTTAGGCACAAAAAAATCCAAACAGTTCACACGACGTATTTGACCGTCTATACAACTCACTCGTCCCAGGTGATGTCCCGGGAAGCAAAAGCTGAAGCTCTGGTTTACTGACGAGAAAGCGAAAACGAAATCTTGTCATTTGGCTAGGGAGCCAAACGTCTGGCATTATGCAATAATATTTCCCAAAAGGGAAAATTGGGCAACTCTATTAGATAAATAACATCATTATTATCATTTCGGGATGTCATGAAATTTTAAAAACAGCAATTCCCGCGTATTTTTTGAGAAGGGCCGATAAGCATGCTGTCAAAATTCAATTTGTGAGAAAATTCCGGACAAACCGGAATTCGCCGAGAATGGATGTTAATATTTTATGAAAGAGAAAAGTTCTCTCTTTTGTCTGTTGCTGTGTTTTATAATCGGAGTTTAGTGGTTTGTCCAGAATTTCCTCTCAAAGGGAATTTTGACAGCATGCTTATTGGCCCTTCTCAAAAAACACACGAGAAAAAAATTCAAATGCATGTACCTGCTTCTACACGGCTCTATGTCTTGCGGTGAAGCCAGTTAATTGCGGCTTTGCCACACAACCCAGACCCTGCATCCGAAGCGGCCCAAAAACGGTGAGGGTCCAGCTGACGAGATGGCCGGCGACCCGCCGTTAGAAATGGCGGCCTCTCGCAAGCAAACCTGTGATCCATTCGTTTGCCCAGATTACTCAAACATAGTGGCTATGAATTGGTTTAGGTCCGACGGAGCGGTTATTTTAAATAAAAAAACGCAAAAATTCATCCTACATTGAAAACTGATCATTGTTTTAAATCTTGTGGTCAGTTCCAACCACTCTATTTGGTTCTCTTTCTTTGGTTCATTCGGCCTAGTCCTTTGATCTAATGACCATTCGGCTAAATGACCATTCGATCTGATGGCCATTCGGCCTAATCCATTCGGCCCACCATCGTTTTCATATTTGCGACTACCCAGGAAAATAATGAATTTTTGAAAACTCAATCGACCCACCCCAGAGCAGATGTCTAGTCCTACTTGGAGTGCTTGTTCCAAATTTGATGCAAGTCTAGCTACCGGACCAATGCTCCTGAAGTTTGCATTGGGTTTTGCAACAATTTACGTAGAGAAAACCCACTCGCTCGTGATTTCACCGAAAGGTGGCACTGTATGCATCAGATTAGCACTGCAAGTGGAAATGAGAAAGATAATTTAATTGTCGACAACAAATCCGGCTTTGTTAGAAGTAGCTATTTTTTATGAGAGTTGTCCTACTTCAATTGCAGCTGGCTGTGATTCTGAATGTGATACTTCATTGTACGGTTCGGATATGTGCGGGAGTAGGGACTTCACAATCGCGTATATCATCGCGAAGCGCTCGAGTGTTTCTACGTTAACATGTTCGAACGCGTGGGCGTTCGTTTGTCGCATGTGCTTACGTGTATAAATTAATTCAGATGCTAAAAAGAGTGAGTTCTTTCATATCACTAGAGTTCCCGGTCATGTCACCATGGATTGTGTTTTCGAGTGGATATGAGCGTAATTGTTCTTACCGAAGGCATGGACCTAGGATGCTAGGGCCGAGAGTAGGGACTTCCGGATGTAGCCAAATCATGATCGCTCGAACACGACCGTTTGTTGGGATCACTCTTGAGATCGCTTTTGTAAATTTATAAGTGTTACAATGTATACTTATGAACGTGTCCACTGGAAAACAGACAGAGAAAGGATGACCGGAACTGTGAGAATGAAGAAACGGTGAAAATTCATCTTTATTGGAAACACTGCGAAAAGATGTTCTCAAGCAGGAATCGAACCCGCGATCTCCCAGTCTCCTAATTGACCCATCCTATGGAGGCTGCGGCGGTGATCAGCACATAACTAGAGACTGGGAGATCGCGGGTTCGATTCATGCTTGAGGACATATCTTTTCTCAGTGTTTCCAATAAAGGTGAATTTTCACCGTTTCTTCATTCTCACCGTTCTGGTCATTCTTTGTATGTCTGTTTTCCAGTGGAAACGTTCATAAAAATCCTTGAAAAAGGAAAAAACAAAGACTCACGTCCAAACAAGGAATATATGTTTACTTAGTCATCGGGGTGTGATCTCGTTTGTGAAATTGCGGGTGCAGGCGTGCATGGATGGTCGCGAAGGGCTGGAGTGTTAGGCCGATGACAAGCTGAAGCGGAAAGCGAAGCGTTTGCGGACGCGTCATAGTGTTTTACCGCGTTCGCCCCGCTTTTACTATGACAGTATTACGCGTTCTACATGCACACACCAAAGAGATAGGTCAAACGCATTCGCTTCGCTTACCGTTACCGCATCGCAAATCGCGTAAGCATGTCATCGGCCTTAGTATGTTAACGTGTTTGTCGCGTGTTCTAGCGTGTATGGAACTTTGCGTGCATAAATTCCATTTTATAACCGTGTGGCCATTTGCATATTCGCATGTATACTTGAATGATCGCGTACGGACCGTGAATTTGATATTTAATTTTTCCCGGTTGAGACCGTGTGAAGTTTATAATTCGCTGAGTATATTGTGTGGACAGACACTTATTCTTTCTTAAGTAATTCACTCATACAAATCAAAAAACAGAAAGCAAAAAACAAATATAACATTTCGGAATTTATTTTTAGGTTTAATAAAAAAAAGAATGTTTTTTTTCACTTTTTATTTTACTTTTTTTGAGTTTTTTACTGTTTTGTAAAATAGGTTTCGTTTAAAACGGATTCCTTTTAATCTTATTCACAGTTTAGACGATTTCACTATACCTACTACTTTCTGAACTTCACATTCGAATTGGGTGGATTTTGCTTTATATTTGCTGGCATGTTATAGCGCCTAAAATATCCAATAGCCTCCGCGTGGGAACAAAATGATGTAGTTGCCATTTGTTTGACGGTTTTAATAAAGCCTTTGTCAGCATCGATTTCACATTTATAAGCTATGATAAAAAGTTCCTAGAAAGAAACATGAACCACTCCGGATCGAAAAATTGTATCGTCTTTGGGAAATTCAAATTGATCCGAATTCGGTTTCAACCCCAAAACAGCCGCCTAGTAATTTAAAGAAAAACACATTTTGTATCCTTTCAGTTACATTTTAAACTTTTTTTTCACAAGACTTTTTAACCTTTTTCCAGGGATAAACCTGTTTCTTAGAACTACATCTACGGCGCAGATGGGTAACGGAAAATTGACAAATGTAGCTTAATTTTTTCTGGCATCTCGACATTTCCTAACTCTGACGAATCGGAAAAAAAGAAATAAATTTAGCTGAAACCACTTGAACCACTTTTCCGTTCGGAGTGGGCGTTCAAAAGTTTCCTTCTAGTTGCTATCCTCACGCTCCTAACCCAGTCTGCCTATGCTATCCACTTCTATGGTTCTAAAGGGGTATACAAAAATTGAGATAGAATTCACCTCTTCAAACAAAACGCATCTTTTCTTGGCTTTTTTTGCTTTTTGTTCCTTTCTTATTATTTTTTTTTTGCGCCAAACGAACTGCACTAACAGGAAAAAGGAACTAATCCACAATCGTGCAGGTAACGCGAATAATATCTGTCCATCCTCAGGCATCTGCCAATCTTAACATAAGCTTATTAGCATTCCAGTTTCCTTGTGCCGTTCGTTAAACTTTTTATGCTTTTTATGTTTTTTTGTTATTTGACTTTTGTGTTATTTTTAATACTTTTTAGTTTTTTTTTCTTTTTTTTTCTTCCTCACACCTCCCCTTCCTCGCTTCCTTTCACTCGATCGCTTCCTTGCTCTTCCTCTTCACTTCTTCATATAAATTAAATCTAAAAATATACCTTTAATTAGTATTCCGTAAGTTTTGCTTCACTCTTTGTAATAATAATTTAACTTCTTAATTTTTCACAGCCGTATTTTTTCATCTCTAATAAAAATATTTTCAGTTTTAAAAATGAACCCTCGACATTGTATTCATTTCGTGTTTGCAAACTTTGTCTTTGTTTTCGCTCTTAGATTATTGTATCTCAGTATCGCATGTACCTCTTTAGCCGTTTTCCTACGTTTCGACGAATAGTTTCTATATTGTATTACTTTAGGATCTTTCAGTTTCCTTTGTAGTCCTTGCTTTTTTGTGTAAAGCCGCCTGCTAGCTAGAAAGAGTATTTGATTTACAACTACGAAGATCGGGAGAGCTAATACTAGAGCAAAAATATGTATATATAACCGGACTGCTAATTACTGGCTGCTATGCGGGGGAAAGATTCGTTCTAAGCAGTTTTCAAGTTTAACTTTTTTTTGTTGGTCCCCTCACATTGAGCATCTTTCTCCTGTCGTAAAATAACTTTTCACGTATCTAGGGTGTATGCGAGTGTAAATGTACAAGACAACGAAAAACCAATGGCACAAAAAAACGTAATAATTAAACGAGATCATTTCATGATAGAGCTCTCGATAGGGAAACGGATCCCCATTCGGAGGTAATCTGCCTTAAAAATCTAGTGACTTAAGATCTCGAACTCACACAGACGCTCCGTCGCACGCGCGCAGTTTGACTGTCGATAAAATGAACACATTTTGCCATACTTGACAGGTTTTAATGCCTTTAAATTCCGTTTGCTTGCAGCTAAAGTACGTGCCAGCTTGTAAAACTTTCGTCCTTGGACAAGTGGTGAAGAAATCGGCTGTAGTGCCTGATATGTGTGAAAGTGTGTGTGTGTGTGAGAATACACCGTGTGTGCTGGTTTGGTTACGAGTTGCGCCCACCTCTGCAAGCTTGGGCCATCACACCTCACCACTGTTTGAACGCGTTAAACTCTAATAGTAATGTCAGTCTTTTGAAGCTCACCTCCAGACTCCGGTAAACATGGGGGGAACCAGTCAACCAGCACAGACTGCAGCAGATCCATCGAACCGAGCCGATTCGAGCAACGGTATCGCCATGGACAGCGATCATGACGTGAGCGATAGTGCGGAAGCCACCGGTATGAACAGAGGTTCACAATCGAAGATCGTATTGAGATCATTGGTATCCTTCAGTCGTCGCCAGCAAGTAGAGAACACAGATTTGATTTGTTCGAAAATCTCCGCATCGAACACGGATCGGGCCGTGTTGGTCAAATCGAAAGGCTCTGCGAAAGAAAGGTTTTGCATTTTAAATTAAATTTATTTAAGGGAGACAACGCAAAGACTGCACCCACCTTCGATACACAGCTGACGCCAGTGGTGAGGATCGTTTTTGTAGCTGCGTGCAATGCGAGCACTTTCGATTGGAATAACCGATGCCGTTCGGACCGATATGGCATAGTGCGTGTAGCTAGAAAGAGGAAATAATAGTGCAAGGGATTAATAAAGCGTATTATGGGAACATTTCAAGAACGAGGCGCATCGATAGTTAGATATCAGTCGTAGATTGGGGCGCTGCCCCCCTCCTTGAGGCAGCATGGGCTCACTCCATATATAGTTCTTCTAAATGTTTTATTCCACAACGTGGTCTATGCAACTTAGCTTGTTAGAAGCTCAGATGACGGGAAAGTTGAATAGGGACCATCCATAAATGACGTAGAATAATATGGGGAGGGGTGTTTTGTATTTTGTGATGATGTGTAACGACGGGGGGTAGGGGATCATGTCATGCTACGTAGCTTTTTTAAAGGGAAATAGAGGTTGACCTGATGTCACGACAACCTTACCCGTTTCATCTAACATCGTTTTTTATTTTTTTTTTATTTTCTACGGTGACAAGGGAGAGGGGGGGGAGGAGAGTTTACCGTCAAGCTACGTAATTACCAGGGGGTATTTAGAGTTTTGTGACGAAATGCTACGATGGGAGAGGGGGGTGTTAAAAATCAATTAAAAAAATACTACGTTATTTATGGATGATCCCATAGAAACTTGAAATTTATTGACACACATACATATCAAGGAAGTATATTAGTATGTATATTATAGATTATTTCACCAGAAAGGGTATCAGGAATCAGTAGCGGCTGGCTCAAATGGCATGTTCCCCATGTTGATTGGAGATTTGTGCCTTGCCGTGATTTGTCATTTCATCATTTCCTGATATGAAGGATTGGGGAAGTGGTAAAGTTAAGGGCAAGGAAAATAACGACACGGAGAACATAGACAATACGGAAGTATTCTTCACTCCCAAGGGAATAAAATACACATCTCGATGAGCGGATATATTGAGATAACAGAATGGCAACACCCACAAAGAGATATTGTTATTCAGATAGTGTTTAAACTCTACCACACTGGGTTAGGTACAATAGCATATCCTCGAGTTTCAGCTCTTTGTACATAGGTTCATCTATATATGGAGAACCAAATATCGGGATACACAATTGCATTACTGCAGGGCATATCAAATCATATGACGTTCCGCAATTGGATTCACAAAAATCACATGAATAATACGCAGCATGCTGAATAGTAGCCATTTGATAATTGAGTTTGCAATGTCCAGTCAGTGCCCTGATTAGAATACTGATATTGTGCTTGGGAAAATGAAGTGAATTCTTTGACTTTTTCGTACTTACAACCGGCAGAAATGTCTTTGTTTGAACGCAAGTTGGCAAGCTACGCCAATGGTTGGTATGTTCGGATGCAGCTCAAGAGCAAATCTTATATTTTATTTATGGTTATAGGGAAAATAACAACACAGTGAAGAAAGACAATACGGAAGTATTCTTCACTCCCAATGGAATAAAAGACACTTCTCGATAAGTTGATATATCTACATCCTCGAGGGCTATTGAGATAACAAAACGACAACCCCGAAAAGAAATTGTCATTCAAATACGGCTTAAACTCTAGCTCTTTACCACACTGGGCTAGGAACAATAGCGTAGTTTCAGCTCTCTGTACATAGGTTCATCTATGTACGGTGAACAAAAAATCCGGATACGCAATTGCATTGCTGCAATCGGATTCACAAAGATCACACGAATAACACTCAGCACGCTGAATAGTAGCCATGTGATAATTGAGTTTGCATTGTCCAGTCAGTGCCCTGACTATAAGGCTTCAACTGTACTTGAGAAAATACAGCAAATTCTTTGACAATTTCAGACTGACATCCGGCAGAAAAGTTTTTCTTTGCACGTAAGTTTGCAAGCTACACCAATGGTTGACATGTTCGGATGCAGTCCAAGTACGAATCTTGTGCTTTATCCAACTTATCGAAGGTGGTAGAACTGGTTCTGGACCAACGAAGTCAGTCACAGCGCCCGCTCTAGTCAATTTGTCCGCCCATTCATTTCCAGTAATACCGGAATGACCAGATACTCATAGAAGGTAGATAGCATTTGAAATGCTAAGTTCTTTGACTTGAGTTCGACATGCGATTACTAATTTCGATCACGAATCTGTCAAACTAAGTGCTTTCAGGGCAGCTTGATCCCAAGCAACAATAGATTCTTTTACCGCAAATTCCCTGTTGAAATGCCGATGGTACGCCACACAGAATCGCGAAAATTTCTGCTTGGATTACGGTATAGTATCTGCCAAGCGAATGTGATTGGGTTAAGCTCATTGCACAATAGACTCCAGCACCGGCTCGGGCCTCCAACAAACAACCGTCTTCAAGTTGTCATTCCATCCAGCCAGACAGCCATTCTTCGCGAAGCGGAATTCTCCCGTTGAAAGTATTAAAAGGAAAGCTACATGTTAGTGTAAGGTCACTGCGAGCAAGTGTATACTTGTCTTAACGATGAGCACAGATGTCGGTTGCTAAGCATTGCTTTATCCAGTTCGTGATATATGAAGGTACTCCATGACCTCGTGCTGCTTCCAAAATGGATTTGAAAGACACGTTGTCAAAAGCACCTTCAATATCGAGAAAAACTCCTTAACTTCATCGCTTTTGCAAAAAGCTTTTCAATGTTGTAGACAACATTGTGTAACAGGGTGGTAGTAGACTTCCCCCGCTAATGTGCATGTTACATTGCATGCAGCGGCTTCTCCCCCAAGCTAACAATCTCAAATGACCTGATCGATCTAAAGCTCTTTGCCTCCTCCTGACGCGACCAGCATTGGGAATGAGTTTTACAATTACTTCCCGCAACGCTAATGGAATGTATCCTGTTGCAAGACTACAAGTAAGAACTTTTTTCAAAATATGCTTGAAGTGTTTATATTCCATTTGTAGTAGAATTAGAATGATTCCTTTTTTCCCAGAGACTTATACGGAGCAAAACGTTCAATCGCCCATTTGATCGATTCGGTTGTCACAATTTTATGACCAGAATTACCTGAAAAGACTTTAGGGGCAGTCGTCAGTGATGGCTCTGTACAACCTGGAAAGGGTGTCAAAAAGACAGTTAAGTACTACATCTTCGTCAGACGTCATTAGCAGTTCTAATCGAAGCCTCTTGGTATGCTGTTGCTATGAGTGAGTTTGTTTTATCCACGACCTCATCAAAGTCACTTGGAGATTAAATCGTCAGAAGATACCCATGAAAACTAGCCAAAAAGCCTCTTCGTAGAGATCCCAGTTTGTAGATTTGGGACTACGATATGTGACGTTTAAATAATCAAAGACGATGTACTTATGATCAGATAACAACGGTTCGAGTTCATTTGGTACGAGCCAGTTTACCAACTCTTGCGAAATACTGTGAGAGCAAAAAGTTACATCTAACACCATCTAACACCCGAAAACACGATTTGTATTTCTGAACTAACCTCTAGTTCTACGTAATGTCCAATAAGAAAAGAAGTGCTAGCTTAGTCCGTTAACTGAGTTAGTGTCGGATTCTGATGAGAGGAACTCGAAACGCGTTCAATAACTAATTTAACTAGAAGATACCAAACACGTTGGCTTACACCCGCCTATAACGAACCCCGAAATGGGTATTAGGGATATGAACACAAATTGAAACCCACTTTTCGAAGAAACAAGCGCCCACTGTGTAAGAGATTCGCTTAAAACATTAAGGGTAAGACCCACGACACTCCGTACGCGACTGGAATAGTTTAGTCCTGCCAGCCAATCAGTCCTCGGCACGAAGAAACACTTTGAGGTCTCCTGTTTTAAGTCGCCTCTTACGACATGGGAGCAGGAACCCAGTGGATCAATTGTTGGTCGAAAAACTTCAACCCGCCGGATGCCACACGGCCACTAGGCTGGTTTTTTCCGGAGAAAGAAAATAAACTGTTATCAACCTCCTAGTGGACTCCACCCATACGTATGATGGACACATTTCAATATAGGTTATTCCACCCGGAAGGGTAGACAGACAAAATGTGTCTTGAGAATAAAACTTCTACTACCTAGCATACTTACTCAAAATTGGCATAGTACTCCAGAAACAACAGAAACAGTTCTCCCAACGACTGTAAATTGTCATTCTTGTATGGTTCCACCGTTTCCGTCAGGTCCAGGTTGCTAAAGTCCGACATCCGCTGTAAAGATTCACAATCCTTTTACACCATTTACCAATGACTGGTTGAAACGTCCATCGGCACCAGCTCGACCGTATCCAACTTACCACAAACTTATCCGGGTACATCGCATGCAAGCAGGGCAGAATCGGAGGGCTGACCCCGTACTGAAGGAAATGGATCACCATCAGTACCAGCGAATAGCTCGAGATCGTCATGTTCTTTGCATCGTTGATGTTATGATGTTGAGCCCACATTTTGACGACCAGCGTCAACGGGCGGACACGCCAGTCCACTATGACAGAAATAAAAAAGATAGAAACCAAGCACAGATAACTGTGTACCGAATTAAGTCACTTACTTTGTGAATAGCAGTACAACAAATGAGTGTTTCGAATGCCGACGCTGTTGTTATAATTCAAATCGACAACTATCGAGTTCGTTGTATCTCGAAATCGCAAAATTGGAACCTTAGCTTGAATGACACTAAACTCTTCGAAGTATGTACTAATGTTCATAAAATAGTTCTTGAGCTGTCCAAGCTGAAACAGAGCTTCTCCTCGCATATCAAACGGCACGGTGTTTGATCGGCAGACTAAACACATATCCACGTCGGAGCTGTCACAAGCGAATCCAGATATTGTACTTCCAACCAGGTACAGGCTGAACCGTGGAAACGCTTTTCGGATGGACATGAATAGATACCGCCAGAGGTGGATTTTCTGGACAAACTTATGCTGCGTTTGTTGAGCACCAGCAAACTTTTTCCAAATGGCATCCGATAGTGGAGCCCACTTACTCCCAGCCGGAGCAAGGTCCTCTGGCGGAGATATGAGCTCCACCAGGTGAGATCGCGCTAGGAATCGATCGGCAGGTGTATGAAAATTGCTACTAGCATCATTTGACGGTGGAGGAAACGATGGTGGTGGTGGTGGTGGTGGTGGCGGTTGTAATGTTGTTGTCGTAACCGTGACTGTCGATACTGGCACCGTTAGCGGCCTCTGTTGGCTCCAGGCGGGTGTATTCTTTCGATTGAGCGTTGACGACGACGACGGACTCAGCGGTTGTGACTGGGTTTGAGTTTGGGCTTGTTTCTGTTGCTGATGACTAGACACGGTTACTGTGGCTGTTGTGCTCGATCCACCTACCGACGTTCCGTTCGGTTTGTTGGAACCGGAAAACGACACTGGTGATGATCGACCGGAATAACTGGAAGAAAATACATTAACGCGGTCAGTGATGACAACCGTAATTGGAGCAATGTAATTAGACAACAAACTTGCTATAACATACGATTATGATACTTAATTTTAACACTCACCGTCTTTTCGGATGTCCGCTCTGCATCGAGTAAATCTCGTTGGGCGGCACCGTAGACGGTGGGGCGCTGCTATAACCACTGCTGCTACCATTGCTAACGGTGCTGCAGTTGCTTACGTTGGAATTGGTTGACGAACTACCAGTTCCCGTATGTAGCGACAACTCCAGTGAGCTATTGCTTCCATAAAGAGCGTTTTGATGAGTGTGAACATGGTGTGGCTGTGGGTGCTGCTGCTGGTGATGATTGTGCTGAATTCCGGTAAATAACTCGCTAAACATAGGCATAGACTGTGTCCCGATAAGAGAAAGTGCAGTACCGATCGGTGAACCAGGTGGATTTGGACTGGTACCACCACTGACGGTTCCCAAGTTCTGATGGGAACCGTGATAGCTTTGGCTTCGTAGGAAAAAATCTGCAACTTGAGGGGTTGTTGTCGTTGATGTGCTGATTGGCGGGAAAGCTGCTGTTGACGACACACCCGAGGAAGTAGACGAGGAAGACCGATAAACCTGACCACCGTTTGTGTACTTCCGGTGGCGATACGTGTGGCCGTTGTAGCTGGAGGAATGTGACGAGTCAGACTCATAGCCTGGACCTGTTCCGCCGTTTAGTTCGAGACTAAGATTTTGCGAAACAGACGAAGAAACAGCGGATGAATCAGTCGATGGAATAGAAGCCATCGAAGAAGAAGAAGAGGACGAACTAGGAACCGTGCATTTTTTAAGATCCCTAACGACTTCATCTATACCACTGTCAGATTTTTCATCATGACGAGAGGAAACAGTTGTTCCAACTTCAGCCGGTTCTCCCGTGTCAATGGACGGACTTTCCGACTGTGGGCTTGGCGTGGGTGAACGGCTTATACTGTCCTGGCTGCGGGGAACACCGTGACCCCTCTCATACCCCCTGATGTAAACCAAATTTCGTAAATGATCCTGCTGGTGGCTTTGGTGATGATCGTATTGCTGCTGATTGCTATTGGTGTGATGATTGTTGTGATAGTGATAATTTTTTCGGTAGCCATGATTAAACCCGGAATTTTTGTTTCCATATTTGCCATGCAACATGTTCACCTTTTTACCGCTGTGCCAATTGTTGTTCCAAGACCGTTTACCCACGGGCGGAGGGTTTCCACTATAATTAAACATAGACGATGTTACACATGTTGGAAAAAAAAAGATATACCGAACTTACCTTCCGCTATGCTGATGTGTTGAATGTCCTCCACGCCCATAATTCCTATTATGTTGCTGGTAATTATTGTTTTGATGCCCGCCCTGACCATAGGTTTGTTGCTGCTGTGTATGATGACTTTGATGTAGATGATGTTGGTGATTTTGCGAATAGCAATAGGCCAATCCAGTGTCATTGGAAGCACCACCAGCTATGTTGGAATTACCACCACTTGTATTGTTTGTCAAATGGTCTGGAACGCCAAAACCGGTATATGTGGCGTCACCTCCACCAGGCGTCTGATTCAGCATTTCATCGTAATAGTTGGGAAAGTGCCTGTGCACATGTTGCAGAGGCTGCAGCTGCAACTGCTGTTGAATCATTTGCTGTTGTTGTTGTTGATGCAGCTGTTGGTTGAAATTGTTATAATTAAAATGAGGACTCCCACGATACAGGGGGGTTACAGCAGCGGTTGAGGATGAGTTTCCAGACTGACTAGTTCCGTTAGTGTTGGACATTCGCTTTCCAACGTAATGCAAAAAATCCAAACTGTATTGCGGAGATGTAGGAGGTATCTGTTGCTGGTGCTGTTGTTGTTGTTGCTGCTGTTGACCATGTTGAAGTGGGCCATGCAGTTGATGATGCGGAAGCGTGGAATGATTATGGGAAATGTGATGTGTTTGAGGTGATGTGATAAAATTATCCAGTTTCATCGGATTCCTCAACTTGCCCTGCAGCAGGGCTATTGGGTCCAACGGTGGGCCAGCTAGAGGATTAACATTAGGAAGCAGCACTTTTCCGACATTGGAAGCCCTAGTGCTTCCGTTACCATTAAGCTTGGTTGATGTTACGGTTGACATCGTACTGGATGCGGATGATGCCACGGGAACCGTTGGTGATGATTGCGAGGTGGACGACCCTGAGAAAGATGACGATGTACCCATGGTGGATGGTGATGACAAATGGGCTGTCGCTCCCGGGTGACGATGGTTTGCGCTGAAGCCTCCGCTAGCGTTCAGCAACTTGAGGAGAAGAGGAGAGGGAACACATGGATGTATGATTAGATTCCTGCGCGAGCGCTGGAAGCGTTTCTCTGGCTTCGGCTGGTTCATTGCACTGCAGCGGTAGAAATGGAACGGTAAGCGTTGAATTGAAAAAGAAACGTGAAATGCAAACACAGCCCGGCCTAGGGGTTTTGAGTTCAGCTTCCCTTATTTTCTACCAAATTGTCTTCTGACATTATTATATTGGCCTTCGTTTTCCCCACACAGTGACAGAGGAAGTTTGCTTTGTCCAAGCCTACCGCGATTGCAAGTATAACTACAGGTGTTTCGGTTATCGAGAAAGAACAAAAGGAACTAATCTGACTGTAGCTACATTGTATACGACATGAAAACGTCGAAAATGGATGGTGTAAAGTTCGTACGTATATTCTTTTGCATCTCTTGTTCTTGTTCTTCCTGAAGACAGCGTCTTTCCCAAGGTTTTTTCAGTCTTTTTCTAATGGATTCAGTCTAAAATATCAAACGCTGCAATTAACAAGCTAACTATTTGAAGGGCGTAGAATTACGACAAAACAGCTCTCAGCTCCATACAAGAACAATCGAACAAAAAATAACGTACGCCTAGAAGCATAACATAGCACAATACCTATGGACAAGATATTTTGCTCTGGGAACTTTTTGAATTGGAATAAGTTATCGATGACCGAACGGTCTTTGAAGTCTATAAAGGATAAGTGTTATTGCCCATACCCCAGAAAAACATTTCCCAGACTGTACTATTCCCTAGAAATCCATTATCCAGAATGCCCCATTTCCCAGAAAGTCATTCCCCAGAATACCTCATCCCCCAGAAAAGTTAATGTTTTGTTAATTTTTTGTGATGATGCCAAAGGTTTGCGCATTACCTAAGTCAAGGAACTGATGCGGTGTAAAGCTGCGGAGGATGATCCTTAGAAAACGGCGGCCTCTCACAAGCAAACCTGTTATCCACTTGTAAAACCAGTTTACTCGAACATAGGAATTGATTCCTTCTTTCAAACATATTCCGTTCATAGGAAATTCTTAGTATACATATTTGTACAGCTAATGCTACGAACCTATTTGGTCACTAAGAATCGCTCCTCGCTGGTCCTCGAACAGTTTACTCTAATATTATTTCAATCATAAAAAATTGCAACATCTTCGAAGCATGATTCTGTCACGTTCGCCCGAATGACATTCGCCCGAAAGCCATTTACCCGAAGGACATTTGCCCGAATGTCACATAAACCCGAATGTCATTCACCCGAATGCCACGAACACCCGAAAGACATTCGCCCGAATGCAACATAAACCCGAATGCCATCCGCCCGAATTCCATATACCCGAAAAACATCGAAATGTCAATCCAAAAAATTTAATTTATTAAGATGAAATACAAATTTTATTACATTTGATGCTATGAAGAAACTAACACTAAAGCTATACCAGTCAAATAGTTAATCCAATCACCTGGTTTGTATGATTTAACTAGGGTTTCCAGTTTTAGGTCCTTTCGTGAGTTCTTTTTAGACTTTTTAGCTGTTGCTACCGCTTGTAGTGTACGCAAAACATACGTACTAGGGTTTTTCTCTTCAAGCTGCAACTGCTTCAACACACCGTAGAATTTCCACGGCTTGACAAACCGTTCCATTTATTGTACTAGTCTTCCACATAATTGGTGGTTCTAGGAATCTTCGTCGATACATTTTCGAAAACTGACCACAAAGGGGGGGGGGCAAAGAAGGGTTATCGAGAAACTTTTTGATTAGTTTCCTTCCTACCAAAAATACAATTTTTACTAATGTAATCCAAAAAATCGTCGACAGCCTTTGGACAACTTTTCCTCAATTCTTCGAGTGCCATTGGAATACCTTGATGGGGCAAGCAAGCCAAGGCAACAACTTGTTTGTAAATTAGTTGTATTCGGTGATCTTCCGAATATTTTGTCTGACGACCAAGTTGTTTTATTTTTCTGAAAAAAAACTTTGGTTTAGATGGAAGAATCATCCGTGAATTAGGTGGAGGAATCATCCTGTCTCGAAATCCAATATTACGGAGAGAGCTATTTGGTATATAGATTCAAGAAATTGCTCTTGTTTTGAAAGAAGGAATCAACCTTTATGTTTGAGTATACCGGGCAGAAGAGTGGATCAACTGTTTCTTTGCAAACTTATTTGGCATGCAGATCCAAGGATTTGTCATGTTTGAAAGAAGCAATCAACCCCTAATTGTGGGAAAAGAACTGCTCATGTTTAAAGAAGGAACCAATCCCTAAGTGTGAGTAAACCGGGCAAACGAGTGGATCGCCAGTTTGATTGCGAGGGCTATTTGGTATACAAACTCAAAGAACTGCTCATGTTTAAAAGAAGGAATCAACCCCTATATTTCAGTAAACCAAGCATACCAATGGATCACAGGTTTGCCGAGTAGGGACCTCCGCTTCGGTTCCTCGATCTCGGTAATTGTGGCAAAGCATCACACTAGCTTCGCCACATAACATTCATGAGCTACTATTTACTAACGGTGTTGTGCCAAATGGACTTCCACCATGCAAGATATAATTACTAATTTAATTGATTCAATTCGTTAACGGAACATCTTAATATATATTTGCCTCGATCGTTGGTGTTTCCGAAAGATTTCTTATTATTTTGTCCGGTTTATCACAAGATTTCACCGCTCGAGCTGACAACTGCGTCCTATATGCATCAGTTTGCACCTGAAGAGTATTTGTGGCGTTGGCAACAGAACCTCAGTGACGTCGGATAGTACACCTAAAAGCGATGTCGCATAGCCACATTGGTCAGTGTACGGTTGACTAATGTGGCTACGCCACATCGCCTTCTGGTGCTGTCCAACTTCGCTGCCGATCAGTCGGCTTTAAACTAGCTATGGCTCCTATGTTTGAGTAAACCGGGCAAACAAGAGGATCACAGGTTTGCTTTGCGCCGCTTCGGATCCTTGGCCTCGGATAAGCGGCCAAGCCGCATCACACTAGCTCCGCTGTATAAGCTCACTTGTTATTGTTCAGTTTATCAAACTTTGGTTAAAGATTTCACATTTCCCGCTCGGATTTGGTTTATTTAGGTTAAAATACATCCTTTTGGCATAAAAACCGCATTAAAATCGAACTTCTATCACTAAAGTCACTAAACGAGACAATTACCGATTTTATATTATGCTTGAGTGAATGTGGTATTCGGGTTAATGACATTCGGGCGAGTGGTCTATTCGGGTTTATGGCATTCGGGTAAATAGTCCATTCGGGTTAATGACATTCGGGTAAATGGTCCATTCTGGTAAATGGTTTTCGGGCGAACGTCATTCGGGTAAATGACTTTCGGGCGAATGTCATTCGGGCGAATGTGATAGAACCCGAAGCATATGTCACGAAAACAATTGTTGACTGTAATGGCGGCGTCTTGCAGGAATACCAAACAGGAAGGCAAAAATTTGCAAGTTGTATAGTCAATAGTAATACAAAGCATAGTCAGTTGAAAATCGCTATACGCAAAAGGTGTCTTCAAGAAGGATCGCGTTCACACGAACAGTGCATTTAGTTATTTTAACTTTTACATTCTTATAACAATGATATTCTTAGTCTTCGTCACTGATTATTATATTGTGCGGAAAACAATCAAAAGAATTGTAGTTACAACAATGACATTGGTTCTTTACAAGATGTGTACCATGGTTGCATTTTCATTTTAACTTTATTTTTTATAGTGATACAGACTATTTAATTGTCAGTTTTAAGATGATAAATATTGTTGGAGTAAGCATGTTCAAAAAGTCATACATACCAACAGTATAGTTAAACGGTAGTCGATTTCTCTGTTATTTTTCATTATACAGAAGTTCAATACTACCGATCTCATGGTCATTTTTACTATTTTGGCGAATAGTTAAAACAACCCCAAAAGTCGGGTCACTGATACTATAGTTTTTTGCTCAGTGTGGTTGCGATACACCGTGCGTTGCGTTGGCTGCACTCTATCACGCTGGATAAGATTGTTACCTGCTGGCGGCACATCTAGTACCCACTGACTTACATTATTATTGAACCCTCCGGCACCTTCAGACTCTCTAGCAGAATCTTCTTTCAGCACCAGCGACTTCTCATTCGAAGCGCCATCCGCGCGAGTGCCGGAGGATTAACGCTGGTTTATCAACATCGTATCCTTTACCTTCGTCATCCGTAGTCCCTCAACAGCTCTGGAACGCTGATTGAGAATCTCTTCCCGACATTGGTTGCTTAACTCATCTTCTTTCAGCCGTCTGGGACTTGTCCACCAGAGAGGATAATTGACTATGTGATAGTGTGGGAAATGAAATGAGTAGGCTTTGCGAGATAGGGAATATAGAAGGCAGAAATAAAGTAATGACTGACGTGTACGGACATATTTCCTTTCACTCAAATATATTATTGACGATACTACATGGGAATATATGCAGAAGCAAGGAGTAAAAACCGATTTAATCCACCTAGCAGTGAGATGAGACATTTCTTACACATTTCACCATTGGATTAGTTTACAGAACTCACGAGAAGTAGGCACCCAACTTCTCGTGAGTTCTGCAATCAAATGAATCAAATGAATCAAATGAATCAAATGAATCAAATCAGTCAAATGAATCAAATGAATCAAATGAATCAAATGAATCAAATGAATCAAATGAATCAAATGAATCAAATGAATCACATGAATCAAATTAATCAAATGAATTAAATGAATCAAATTGATTTAATTCGTCCAGTGAATACAATGAATCAAATTAATGAAATGGATCAAATGAATAAAAAGAATAAATGAACAAAATGAATAAAGTAAAAAATAAATGAAATGCATAAATAAAACAAACGAATCAAATAAGCTGAAGTTATAAAATAAATAAAAAGAAGAAAATTAGCAGAATAAAATGCATTGATTAAAATAAAAAACTGAACAATGATAAAAGGTTATGAATTAATATAAAGAAATAAATTGAATCAAATAAATTATTTGGATGAAATGATTAAAACTGAAAAAGTAGTCAGATTATTAAAATGAAGAAACTGAACAAAATGAATAAACTGGAAAAAAATGAATAAAGTGCATACAATGAAAAAAATGAATAAAATAAGTTAGATGAATGATATGAGTAAAATGCACAAAAAGAATAAACTGATCAGAGTGAATCCAAAGAATGAAACGAATAAAATAAGTAAAATGAACGCAGATGAACAAAACGAATAAAAAGATGCGGAAAAGATTTATGCACAGAATAGAATTTACTGGTCCAGTATTTTAACGCGCAATTGAATATAGTAAAGTGAGACAAGGTCACATGTGCTTTCGAGCCCCTTGAACAGAGAACGACGGAGAATGCGATTTGTGAATGAGACAGGTAGATATTTCAAAGTTTTTATTTGAATTGAAGTAAATAGTGTGAAATGTCTAGGCTATATGTCGATTGCATAAAAGCCGTGCATTCAGTTGATTGCAATGCAGTCTATTTCCATTCATCCTTATAGCTTTCATATTGTTTCGTTCGGAATTCTCGTGCAGGAAATATGGATAAATAAGTCCTATACAGACCAATACTGTGAAAAAGAAATGGTTCAAACTACTCAGTATATCCAAATATGGACGACGATAAGTTAGAAGACACATCCCCCATCGAGAGTGGATACTTTGGGAGACTTCTTTTCCTGGATCTAATTTGTGGATATTTTTGGTCTTTGATCCGTTATTTTTCATGAAAGTTCGTACCAATACAACGAATGTGCAGCTGATACAACTCATGGTTCATTCGCCTGCGCCACGTTCCGTCTTCCATCTGCACGCCACCATAGATGGTACGCAACACCTTTCGTTCGAAAACTCCAACGGCGCGTTGGTCCTCCACGAGCATAGTCCAGGTCTCGTGGCCGTAGAGGACCACCGATCTAATCAGCGTCTTGAAGATAATCAACTTCGTGCGGCGGCGAATTTTGTTCGACCGGAGCGTCTTCTGGAGTCCAAAGTAGGCACGATTTCCCGCTAAGATCGTCTCTGAATTTCTCTGCTGTTATCATTGTCGTCGGTTACCAGTGAGCCCAAATACATGAATTCGTCGACCATCTCGATTTCGTCACCATCAATTCGAACTCGGGTGGGAGGTTCACATTGTCGTCTCTAGAACCTCTTCCTCTCATGTATTTTGTCTTCGAAACGTTGATGGCAAGTCCAATCTTGCTGGCTTCAGCTTTCAGTCTTTGAGCATATATTTCATTCAAAATTCAATAGAGATACGAATAGTTTAAATATCGCACGTGGAATGTCTCTTTTGAAAATTTTCATCGTCAAACTTTCATATTACCCAGTTAAGCCAAATATTTTTTTGATATAGCCATGAATTTCCTTAATTATCGTGTTGATACACTGCCCATGATCGCATATCAGTCCCATAAAGATAGGAAATCCCATAGAAAACGGGACAACTATGCGATCATGGGTAGTACAGGCTTTGAATACAATTGAATTAAACTTGAGTTGATGTAGCAGCAGACAAAAAATAGTTTTGTTTTCTCAAACCTTCGCAATTACAACTAATAAATATTTCAGATTGACAGAAGATCTTATCACACAACTTAGAAATGGATACAGAAATAGCTAGATAGATGCGATAGAAGATAGACAGAGAGAGAGAGATGGGGCGGGGGGGGGGGGGCGTGTGAGGAATGGCAAATGATGGTTAATGCAATGACATTATTTTTATAGGTATATCATTATGATATATTGATTCTTACATTCTTATCATAAATAATGTAAGTAGTAATTTTTGCGCCATAACCAGTATAACCTAAATCCTGCAAAACAGCTAAATTTTCGCTAGATTTTTGGGCTTCAAACATACAATTCCTTTCGGTGACGCCACAAGTATAATTATATTAGAAATCTTTTATCTTACTACTAGGTGCATTACTTGTTGATCTGTGTGTTGATATACCATCCAATATTTACCTAATGATTGAACGCAATGCCTAATCCAAGGAATAAATACTAGAACTCACTGTTTCTTTATCAACACATTATTTTGTCTTTGAAGTGAACTTATATATTGATTTTTGAGAAATAGTTCATTTATTATAAAGGTAATTCACAAAATGTTCTCAACATCGAATTCCTTGAATCACGTAGATGTGTTTCAAAATCGGTTTAGTTTTGCCCCTAAAACACCAGTAAAGCAATACTCTTTATGAAACAATCTTATTTTTAATTAAGAGGAAATTGGTAAGCGAGGGCTAAAAATACAAAATGTTTAATATCTCCGCCGCTCGTGCACGGACTTAAACAATCTATAGCTTGTTAGAAAGGTATTTTTACAAGCTTTCTATTTGTGGGACAATATTGTATTGTGCGAAAGTTATTTGCGAAAAACCTGCTGTGTTTTGACAAATCGTCCATATCTCAAAAAGTAAACAATATATCGAAAATCTAAAATAATAGTGTCAAATGGCAACATTAGGCCTTTCATTTGAAACTAATTTCATTAAGATCGGTTCAGCCATTGCTGAGATAATTACATGACATTTTGTACATACATACATACACACACACACATACAGACATTGTCTCAATTTGTCGAGCTGAGTCGATTGGTATATGAGACTCGGCCCTCCGGGCCTCGGAAAAAGTTTTCAAAGTTTGAGCGAATCCTATACATTTCTTTTGTAAGAAATGTAAAACGTGGTCACCAGGTCATATGCCTAATACGACTCTGCGTGGGTACGGACGGAATGCTAACCCGTTGACTATCTCAAAGGTGTTTGTATCAATGGTGAATGTGGAAGGTGCTACTAGAAATTGTGGGTTAACTGCTACATTTTTTGTAGTCGTTGGTGGATCACAAACTTTACTCGGAAAGGAGACCGCGAAACAGCTGGGTGTACTCACAATTGGACTTTCTAGCTCAGATACGACGATTAACGTACTGGGTCCAATTGAAAAACGAACATTTCCAAAGATGAAAAATGTACAGCTTCGACTTCCGGTAGATACCAGCGTTGTTCCAGTAGCACAACGTGTAAGAAGGCATTACTGACCAGAATAGAAGACAAGCTGTTTCAGCTGGTAGCTACGGACATTATAGAACCAGTTACCGGAGCAGTTCCTTGGGTCTCACCATTAGTTACAATTGTCAAGGATAATGGAGAATTGCGCCTTTGTGTCGACATACGTCGCGCCAACCAAGCTATCCAAAGAGAACGATCCATGATGCCAACGTTCGAAGATTTCTTGCCCCGTCTAACTTCGTCCAGATTTGATTTTTTAGCCGTTTAGATATAAAAGACGCCTTCCATCAGGTAAAAGGATTCAATTACTATAAATAGTAAATAATGTTTGCAACATTGGATTCATTTTACAAATTATTTTTGGTAAATAGATTGAATTATACGAAACTTCAAGATATATAACAACTTTCATAACCCATAAAGGATTATTCAGGTATAAAAGACTGATGCTCGGAGTATCATGTGCGCCAGAAATGTTTCAGCGGATCATGGAACAAATTTTAGCTGAATGTGAAAATGTCATAAATTTTATAGATGACATTATGATTTTTGGTGCTGATGAAGAAGAACATGATACGGCGTTACAAAAGGTTTTGTCAGTTTTAAAAAGCCGGGATATTTTGTTGAATCATGAAAAGTGTATATAAAAGGTCAAGGAGATTGAATTTCTCGGTCACTTAATGTCACATCAAGGTATTCGCCCAGCTACAAACAAAATTTTCTTCACTACAAAAGTTCCGTGAACCAAAAACTTCGGAGGAAGTTAGAAGTTTTTTAAGATTGGTAACTTATGTCGGACGATTTCTTCCCGATCTTGCTACTCAAACTGCTCCGCTAAGACAACTGACTTGTAACGACAGTAAATTCGAATGGAATTGTGAACACCAACGTTGTTTTGAGGATTTGAAGCTTATGATCTCGGATGTGATAATCATTTTCTTGTATTGGCAATTCAAGAGTCGGTTGCTGTAGACGTGGAAGAAATCGAAAATGCAGCACGCAATGATCAAGAGATATTAGCAGTGAAAGAAAGTCTCAAATCTGGAATTTGGAACAGCCATACAGTAAAACCTTTTGAACCCTTCAAAAATGTGCTCGGATTTGTAGGAGAAGCGATGGTGAGAGGTAATAAATTGGTAGTTCCGAAGTCTCTACGAAATAGGATAATACAACTAGCACATGAGGGACATCCGGGAGAGTCTCTCATGAAAAAACGGTTGAGGGATCGCGCATGGTGGCCACTGATGGATCGAGAAGCGAAGGAATTTGTAGTTAAATGTGAAGGATGCCAACTGGTCGGACTGCCTAGCAAGCCGATTCCAATGAGTCGTCGTGAATTGCCATTGAAAGCGTGGGTCGACGTGGCGATAGATTTTATGGGTCCACTTCCGTCAGGAGAATATTTGTTGGTAATAATCGATTATTTCAGCAGGTCAAAAGAGGTAGAAATCAAGACACGAATAACATATCGAGAATCGGTGAATAGCAGGCATTGCATTTATCGCTCATATGAGTAAATGCACTCGGATAGTTTGCTACTGCGACAATAAAAACTCACATTTTCACACGAAAAGTTATTGGCACTCACACAACTTCTCCGGATAAATACAACGTGTTATTTCTCCGGATAAATAAAACAGCCGGAGAATGAGTGAATGAGTTTATCACGGTATCCTTTTGGCGTTCCCTGCTTTGCTGTCGTTATTCCAAAACACGATAAAACAAGTCCATCATACTTCTTTGCCGCTTTTCTTTGTAATTAAGTGTATTTTTTGAAGTTTTTATTGATTTCCACGAAATTAAAATTTTATCACCTTCTCCGGTGAGAAGGAAAAAGTCAAATAAATTTTATCCGGAAAATCATTCTCACGCTATTTGTGGAGACGGAGAATTTTGCGACTCATCTTATCTCGGAAAAGTTGGACATCGGATAAGCTACTTCTCGCGTGAGTGAGAGAGAATTACAACCCCTGGTGGATAGACTAAATAAAATATTCACCAGACTCGGATATCTCAGAACAATAACGTTGGACAATGCGAAGCAGTTCATAGGAAGAGAATTTGAAGACTATTGTAAAGTACATGGAGTAAGCCTAAATCATTCTGCTCCTTACTGGCCACAGGAAAATGGACTTGTAGAACGCCAGAACCGTTCACTTTTAAAAAGACTACAGATAAGTCACGCTTTAGGAAGAAATTGGAAGAAATATTTAAACGATTATCTCGTCATGTACTATACGACGCCTCATTCATCTACAGGAAAAACACCAACAGAACTGTGTTACGATCGAACCATACGCTATAAGCTTCCGTGTATTGAAAACATAGAGACTGCTCCACCTACTTCGGATTACCGTGATCGTGATTGCATAAAAAACACAATGGAAAAGAACGCGAGGACACCAGGCGACGCGCAACGGACATCCGCCAGACGGGTGACACCGTTTTATTACAACATTTAACACCATCCAACAAAATGCAAACATTTGACCAAAACAGATATACGGTTGTTAGAAGAACAGGTCCAAAGGTAATAGTTGAAGATTCAGGATCAAAGAAACAATACGAAAGGAATGTGGTACATGTAAAGAAAATTCCACAATTGGCAACAACCTCTACAACTCAAAACAATGAACCAACAACCTCAAAAACACTAGATAAGGAAGTAGAATTGACTGCCATTAACACAAGTCTAGATCTCGAAGAAAATTTTCTGGGTTTGATCATGAAGACAGAGATTCAAGACAATCCATAAAAAGGAAACCACGAGTTCGTGAACTTCCAAACAAATACAAAGATTATATTATGTAGTTAATAATTCTTTTTAAAAAAAAATGATGCAAAAGGAGATGTGATAGTGTGGGAAATGAAATGAGTAGGCTTTGCGAGATAGGGAATATAGAAGGCAGAAATAAAGTAATGACTGACGTGTACGGACGTATTTCCTTTCACTCAAATCCGAAGCACCACAGACTAATTCAATTGGTAAAATACCGCGCGAAGCACAATCGGCTGGATTGTCCCGTGAAGACACATGGCGCCAATGTTTTCTAGGGAGATGGTCAAGGATCTTAGATGCACGGTTAGCTATAAACGTCTGCCATTTCCTCGAATGTGCAGAGAGCCACTGGAGGACGACAGTCGAATCTGTCCATGCATATAGTTTGAGTTCCAAATGCGCAAGTGACTCCACGAGCTTCAATATTAAATCCGTGGGTAAAGATGCTGCCAGCTCCGATTTGTGCGAACAATTACAGTGGCGAGCCAGCCAAATGGATCGAATAGCTTGTACAAATCGGATAGCAGCTGTCTCTTTGTATTAGCACTGTTGACCTTGAAACAGAACACATCATCCTGTGGTATCCATCGTATATCGAGGGCCTTTACATTGTCTTTCTCCTGAAGCAGCTAAAAGGTGTAGGTTCATTGCTGGTGCCGTGGGATTCTATAAACTGTTTATTCGACGTCCATTTTCGCAAATTTAAACCACTGATTATGAGTACCTCAATAAACACATTTCGTAAAAACTTGGCTTCCTTAAGTAAAAAACAACGCGTTTCTTCATTCTCGCTTAACTCTTAAACCAGGTTCACCAGTACGTTTAAGCCTGGCTTAAGCGGTAGTTTCTTCCTCGATTCCACTTTGGACACGATCGAAATGCTCTTATTCATCTTACCATTTGACCTAATGCGATGAATAGAGATAGCAGACACTGCTCCAATTAATGTATTTAAATGGGTGGGATGAATACAAGAGCTAAGATTAATTAGGGCACAGTAACCCTACAACTCCGATAATTTTTGCAGGAGCTCCTGCAAAAATTGTGTTCGTATTGCTGTGCTCCCATTTTATCCGATCGAAAAACGCGTTGCGTTGGCTTTGAAGTGGTTCCATTATATACGTAAATATCCGGAAGCCAAGGTCTAAATGTACGCCGAGCACGAACAAATAAATGGAAAACCGGAAACATAGGAACGGAATCTCGGTTTGTGAATAAAACGAGTAAATTCTACGACAGCGGACTGCATCTTTTCTTTTAATAAAACAAAACACTTCGTCATTTGTTGACATCAAATGTAATGAAAATTCAGCTTTTTCCATAGGGTGAAAGTTATTATCAAAACAGTAACTTGAAAACGAGGGATAGGCAATCAGTCTTCGGAGGTGTAGAAATGCATACAAATAAACTTAGTGTCGGATTCTGATGAGAGGAACTCGAAACGCCTCTCCAATAACTAATTTGGAATAATTGCTGAATGAATTTCCCCCAAAAGATTGCTTAACTACGAAAGTCGTAATTACTTCGCTACTCCCATATCTATGAACGAAACCTTCAGAACAATTATTTTCTGCAACAGCAGAAATGTTTAGCAGTTCGGAGAACTAAAAAGAAATTTTCTTCATATTCGACGCCTACGTAACTATACTAGAAATGGATTTAACTGGGATCAACACTGAGTGATACCAGATCAGAACTGCACAACAGTATTGGAGTAAAAGGTGTCACACCTAGACAAACATTTCAAATTGTCTAATCTGTAAATGGAAGCCTCCATTTAATTTTTCCCGCTTCAGTATTTGCTCCCAGAATCTTTTCCTAATATGCTAGTAAACCCTATTCCCACAGTCATGTCACCTAGTGGCTAGAGGAAAATTTTCTTCTCGTGACTAGGTGATGTGACTGTCAGAATAGAGCCCCACAGATTTTGGATATGTACCGGTAATTTATTGAAAACTGTTGTGATGGCACCAGATAATCGAACGAAAAATAAACAGAGAATTTTTGGAATAATTATGCTAAATGGATCTATTGGGAAATCACACAGTTGTATGAACGGTTAGTGCTTCCTGTTGGCTTCAATAGAAAGGGTTATTCCAAATCCTAGTCATGTTTTGAAACGCCAACCATAATTTTTTGGATTCATTCTCGCGTATTTCTGAGACATTTAATGAAAAAATGTGCACCCAAAATGAATACATTAGTTTAAATGCCCCAATACTATAGTTTACTCGCGAATTTTGAATTTTCTTAAGAAAGACTTTATAGGTAACTAATATTAAGGATAATTTGAAAACCAAAGATAAGAATATTACCGTTAAACGCATAACTATTTCGCACATATTCAAGTGGGATTGCTATCGAAATTTAGTTCAGGAACCGGGTCTCGAGAGACAGTTTATTCATACAACAAACCAGATGAAACGCCAGACATATGAGCAAATCAATAAAAAAAAATCAAACATACCTTCTTGTTACTCTTCGCAACAGTAAGCACTCCCCCGTGAGACCTACTATCCGCTGCACTGACCGCTGTCAACGTCGACGATGATGTAAGAGTTGCTTCACTTTTCTGATCTCCTCCTAAATTGCTTCGATTGGAATCACCGGCCGCATCGGTGGACTTTTTCGCACTTTGTGCCTCCACGATAGGTTCGATTTCCTTCGGTAGAACAGCAGCCGCAATCATCAGAGGATATTCATTCTTCTTAACATTCTTATCACTGTTACTACTACTACTAATACTACAATTACTAATGCTACTGTTATCGCTAGTATTGCTGCTAACATTGCTCGATGCACTTGCAGAAGTACTACAGCTGCCACTGCTGGTTCCGATGTTAGCTTTGGCGATATCACTACCACCATTCTTCGGAGTGGCATCGTTGCTTACCCGCGCACCAGATTCGTTTTCAACTGGATCCTTCGTGCTGGGCGCAATCTTCACATTCCAAGCTTTCAAGCTGTTGAAGATATTCTGCTGCTCCTGGCGCTTCCGGTTCGGCGAGTGGGTTCGATGACTCTTACGCCGATTGATACTGTTCAGTGACGATATTGCTGACGAGCCGATCCCAACCTGTTGGATCTTGGTGTTATTCGATGCAACGACCGTGATTGGTTTGTTGCTGCATTTTTTAGCGCCACCTATAGTGCCATTTCCGGGAGTATTCGCTTGTGGTGTACTATCATCACTTCCAGTGGTTCCATTATGGGACGGAACTATGTTTTCCGCATTATGGCGGTCCTTGCCCGTGATAGATTTTGAACCGACGACAGAAGAAGCAGACAGTAGATGGCCTTTGGCGCCGGTTTGCCCGGTCGAATGTAAAGCGACCGGCGGATGCATTTTTTTGCTAGACATTAATTCTACCGCTTATGTTCTGAAAAGTTTCGATTCTGACTCCGGGCGCCAGTTTAGTACTGTCGTTAAAATCTTGTGCCAGGTTCGCGTATTGCCTTCTATTATTTCAGTGATTCACAAGCGAAATATTTATCGGAGAGCATACTGTCTCGCTTAAACAATAGAGGATTTTAGAGGAAGGCGAATAAATAGAAAATAAATAAATAAATATTCCTTTTAAAACTATAAATATAACAGCATCCGATCAAGGAAAAGATTAATAGTTTGACCTTAGAATACGTTGAGCGCGGTGGAGTTTGCAACTTTGGGCTCAATGGCCAAACTGCAAATAATTAATTTACACAACACTTGATTTTCTGTGGCTCGAAAAAAGACCCTATTAGCAAATGAATACTCGAACTGTTGAGGTGATACGTCGGTTACTCTAGAACGATTGCATTGCTTTATAGGGTAGCTAATCAGCTGATAGTTGTAATTTGTTCTTTTAACTACTGATAGCCCTTCGACGACATCAGTTAAATTCTGGACAACCCACAATAGGTGATTGGCCATTCCATCTAGCCCTGCACATGTTACTCCTGCAACGAAAAACGGAGATATATCTGTAGTGAGTACCAACATTCGAGTGCTACAAATTTTTTAGTGATTCAAGTGTGAATTCCTGTCAGAAATCTTCTCAAATGATGGATTATGAGGCAAATCGCTTATCAATAAAACTAGATTAGGCGATACAGATTATTTGCTGATAGCTTCTCATGTACAGAAAAATAAGTAAAATGATGCCCGCATAAGTAGGAACCTGCTAATTGATCCTCTTCGGGTGGAGCACCAAATTTCGTGCGACGAAAGTGAAACTATTACACAATACCCGATAATAAGGGCGGGACCTATTATACTTTTGCTGTATCAGTGATCAGACGAATCCAATCCATATCAACGACGGTGCCCAAATTATTTTAACAATGTCCTTTTAAAGACAATATACTGCACATCGACACATAGACGGGAAAATGTCTTCCGTTCTCAAGCTAGAGCTTTTTTGTCTATTGTTGCACACACACGCTTACCTATTCTCGAGATTTTCTCGTTTTTCTTTCTTTCCCTTAATTGCACCGATTTTTAGCCATAACCATTCTTTCAGCGTTTTTCACTAGGAACTACGCTTTAACCGGATGTTCTTGTGGCCAGTAGCACAGTGTTCCCCACAGGTGATCAGAGCAAATTCCAGAACCAGAACCAAAAACACTAGGCGAAAAATCCTCCAAAATTGAATATCGCTTCTTTTTCGCAGCTTCGCGCTCTTCACGACTCTGCTCTCTCACTTATTAGCGCTTTATATACGCGATTCTTCTTTTATCGGCAATCCGCTTCCTCACTCACGGTACCGTATGCACGTTTGTACGGCGGAGGGGTCTTGCGGGATATTCTTCTATTATCGTCTCTCACTATCCAAGTTGGCTCTTCTCTTGATCTACTGATGTTTTTGTACCGCGGCCACTTGCATGCTGTTCTCCCATATCAAAAGGCTTTCACTCAGATTATTCTCGGCGACGCTTCATAAATCAGTGTGAACAGATCTGCAAAAAACAAATTACAGTTACTATCGGGCGGAAAAAAATCACCAATATTCAATTATTTTAGTTTTGTACCCGTATGATGATAAACGAGAAAAATCTTCCTTTTAATTATTGTTATTAAAATAATCTGCCCATTTTTAATTTATCATCAAGTCAACTATTGTACACGGTAACCTGTTATATTAACATAGTAAAATTTCTCGAACTACTTAAGGTATATGTCCGTGACATGATCTATATTCAAAAGCGTTTAATAACCAATAAACTAAAGAATACTATAAGCAGTAGTTGAAATACTATTGTCTGTTTTGTACTATCAGTGAATTGAAAAAGCGCTCGTCTTAAATGTGACATTCCATTAAGTTGCTTAAAAAGTTCGTCATTTTGTAATTTATTGTCCCTTCAATGGTCGGTGTTAAGTCCGACCGGATTAAGTCGCAAAATCCTAAAAAATGAGATAATGATTGCGATAGAGAATTTTTTCTGCTACATTCGACTATTACCAAATTTCAAATATGTTAAAAATATTGTTTAAAAACATTGCCGAAAATATCTCAAAATCATCGTTCTACCATATTAACCCTTAAATGCGCAATGTTGTTTTAAAACAACATCCTGAAAATCGTCTAAAAATTATTGTATTAACGTGATATAGCTGTTAGACGATTTTCACAAAATTCTAAAAAAATTGATTTGCGCCTTTAAGGGTTAATATAATGTATAAAATATATAATATAATAAACTATATGTAATATATAATACAATATAATAGTACAATATCCTTCGACTCAGGTCCAGGACGCAACATTTTGGATTGCACCTGTAGATTATAATGTTCTGGCAAAAGTATAATACTTAAGATTTGTTTGATTAACCCTAGAAGACGCAAATCAATTTTTTCAAATGTGAAAAATTTCTTGGCTTTAACCCTTAAAGGCGCAAATCAATTTTTTTAGAATTTTGTGAAAATCGTCTAACAGCTATATCACGTTAATACAATAATTTTTAGACGATTTTCAGGATGTTGTTTTAAAACAACATTGCGCATTTAAGGGTTAAATATAGTATATTACACTGACAATATCGTAATGTTATTTATACCTCTGATCGCTCCCTACGTAGCCACCCTGTATCTCTATTTGCAGCGTTGCTTCATTCCTTACGCTGTCACTTCGGCGCAACGAGAGTCGCAGTTCGTTATTCTTCTTCTTTGCACTTTCTTCTCAAAATATTCTGATAAAAATGCAACGACGGAAGCGGTACTTGCTTCTTTCCCGCTTACAATGACTGATATTATCTCGTCCTTCGCTTCACTTTCCGGCCAACAAACAATGTTTTACTGCCGGATTCTGAATATAGAAAAGTATTTATCCTTCGAAGAGGAATTAAATTTTAATCACCAATCAAACTGCACGACAGGTACAACCTTTACGATACTTTGCTGGGATAAAAACTGCACTGATGGTAGTGAATGAGTGCAAAGCGCAGAGATGCCAGGTACTTTTTTCAAATGTCTGCGATAATAATTTTAAAAGTCTGGGAAGAACAAAAATGTCAGGAAAGCTAGTGTAACCAAAAGCCTTTATATTCAAAAATCTGCAAATATCTGCAACAAAACTAAAAAATCTGCAAATATCTGCAACCAAACTAGAAAATCTGCAAATATCTGCGTCATCGAAAAAATCTGCAGCTTAAATTAAAAGTCTGCGAATTTGCAGACTTGTCTGCAAATCTGGCATCTCTGGCAAAGCGGTTCGCTTCACAGCTTCGCAGTATTTCTCTCCCTCTTTTTCTCTTATAATTCTAGCCAAACATTTGAAATGGGCTTAACTGCCAAACGCAAATATTAAGAAAATTGAGATAAAAAGTTTAAGGGCCGATTTCTTCACCCTCGCTTTACTTTTAATCCAGGTTCGCCAGTACGTTTAAACTTGGCTTAAGCGCTAAGCCAGGGTGAAAGAATCGATCCTTAATCGAATAAGGTCAAAAATATATTATTATTATTATAACCCGAATAGAAATATACAGCAGCAAAACCATGATTTTTACTGTGACAGTACAGGGGTTCCAATAGCACAGCCTTGCGACAGTATTTCAGAGGCTGTCGTCTTCTTTTCGCTTCGACAGCATGATGAACGAATCAAGCACGACAGCTCTCGGTAAAACCAACGAATGAATGATTCTTCGTCTTTAAAATAAATAGCACAAGGGTGAATAGTACATTGACCGTTTACCCAATGAAAGCCGTGAACTGCATCCTGCACAACGAAAGAATAATTCTCCGAAAAATCACAGATAATGATGCATTCTGTAGCTTTCAAATTGCTTTTGATGTGTTCCAAGTAGTTTGCTCGTTGCTCAGCTATAAAGTTATGCGGCAATATATTGAATAATTTTTCTAGAAAATTATCGATAAATTCTTGTGTGTCCATTTCAACTAAGTCCATAATGTACCTTTCTACTTGACGCCATTGTTTAAATTTTAATGATTCAATATTACCGTTACTAAGAATACTCATTAGTTCTGTCGCTAAAATTTGCGTTCCAGGGCAGTTTCCGCAACACTTCAGCCAACATTTTTCGCTCGAATTTTCACGAATTATTTTTGGAAACAAATCATGATAGGAGTTAACATCATCTGGAAGTGATTTACCGCTTTGAAATGTTTTGAAAATAAGTTTAATGTTTTGATGATATATACATACGCATACGGTATGCGTGCCACTTGTCCCTGTCAAAATGCAGTGTTTTGAACGATTACTAGCGAACATGGAATTGATTATCAGAAAAAAATCATACAAATGATTTCTTTTTTATTATTTACCTTAGTAGGAAAATGGAACGAATCCGTAAGGTCCTGCAATGGCGGTCAATGTTTCGAAGGACTCCGAAAAAAGGTTTCAAAGAACAAGAGTTCGTGCAAGGTTCGTGTTAGTAGTTTGAAGAAAAGAATTGAAATTTAAAAAGCAATCATGTCATATTTTCGATAATATACCTGGAAAAGCGATTCTCGATGGTCCTGCAACGGCTTTTTCGGTCCCGAGATCATTTGGTTCATACAGTTTATTGTAGCAACGAAAACAAATGAAGGAGCTGCTCTCATCTATATTTTCATCTTTTCTTTTTCATTGCACAATCGTACAATTTATTGGTGAGTTTTCTGATAAGCGTCCTCAACATCTTTTTTACATTTTAAAGATATTCAATTAGCTAGAGATTACTGGGTAGGGAAAGTTATGAAAATTAGAGCCATAGTACTCATGTGAGAGCAAGGATGTGAAATAAACAGATCGGAAAACTAGAAGTGGCAGGGTCATTAGAACAGGCTTAACTTAACTGATATTAAATAAATAAATTAATGACATCCAGTGAAAATATTGCCAGAATTTTGTCCTGGGCAAATTTTTCTACGCTTGAAAACTGCGTTTTCTCATGCCTAAAGCACGTCCAAATTAGTGCGCATTATTAGCATAACAATATAACTGTTATGCTGAAAAGTACACTTTACACTTGCGTTCGCTCAAACATGCGTATATCCTTAGCGCAAATTGTTGCCGCTGCGCCGATTCCAACGCCAAGCAAATTTTCAGTGGTGACCTTCTTCATATGACAGCCCTAGACGACAATTTAACCAGTTTGCACGAAGAATGTTATAACTCTGAGATGGCTGTCACAGCGACAGTATATGCGAAACAGCAGACATAAAAAATGGTAAACCGACAGCCCATTCGGCTCGCTACGTTTAGCGTAGAATATTCTCAACAAAACGAGCGCGGCACAGACTGTCCCCAAACAGCACTTTTTCTCACAAGATTGCACCACCGACAAACTGACATGGAACTGTATTTTCAAATTTGGCAAGATATTATTAGAGAGTCGACGCAAAATTTTGTAACTCGTACTGTTAAACTGACGTTCGTTCGACAGTACGAGTTACGAAATTTTTAATCAACACTCTAACACAGAGAACAGACATAAGCTAGAACAAACTTTCCCGAAAAACCTGTGTAAACATTTTAATGAAAATACGTTGAAAATCACCATCGCACACAGGTTCGCATGCGTGAGTCACCATTGTATCAAAGTTTGCACACAAGTCCCGAATAGCAATTGCTGGCCGATCGAAGCGCCGTCCAGTGGCAAGTTGCTACTTGCTGTTGCCATTTCAAAGCGACAGTTTTATTTCTTACACAAGTTGAAAACTTTACTTGTATGTCAGTTCTCAGTGTCTCTAATAATCATCGAAGCTACTCTATGTATCTAGAGTTCCTCCAGTAGAAGTTTGGATAAGAGAAAAAAGACAACCATATTTTCAATACACTTGGTTCAAAGAAGTTGGGCTATACTTGAAATGGTTAAAGGAAACTATAACCTTAGAAATATATGTTCTAGTTTTTCTTGAACATTAAATTTTGGCAAATAGCTGACAAAGTTTTGTAAACATATTTGACAAAATATTAGGTAATTCAGGCCAAATGGCATACACTGCATTTTCGACGAAAGATCCAACGTTGAAAGATCTACGGTCTGATCGATTTCATTCTCGGAATTGGAATAGTTTATTAATCAATGTGATAATTAATCCCAAAGTTGTTGTAACGGCTTGTAATTAGCAAGGGACTGGAAGGTGAAGTATATTTTTCAATATTAATAGCCATAGTACTCAAGGGAGAGCAAGAAGTTGAAGGAAGAAAGTTTAGAAAAGAGCGTGGAATAAGGTCATTTCAGCTAGCTTAGAGTTTCCCGGCGACTTTACCTTTTGTCTGCTACCGCAGGAGTTAGGATCTCGGCATTAGAATGCAAATCACCTGAGTTTGCGGCATGTCCGGACGAGCGTAAAGTAACTTTGTACTTCATACTGTCGGAACTGACTTGAAGTTGATTCAATTTTTTCGATTCACTTTTCATGGAGTCAACCAGAGAACAAAGTCAATCAATCCTGCAAAAAAAATGCGAGACGAATATGGTCAGGAGATTTAAAAAGTTTGACGTTTGACTCAACTCGCCTGTGCTAATTGCCCCAAGGAAGAAATGCAATTTGCGAATGCGATTTAAAGGCGATTTCAATACATACCCTAATAAAAAAATACCATACATGAACTTTATCCCGTATATTGCAACGATTCAACATATTGTTTGGATGATACCCTGAACAGGTCGTTAGGCTGTTAAATCATATGATGTTTATTAGGGTTGATAAATGCATTTATTTCCATCAAATTAGAAATTCATAATGTATTTTGCGTTGAGTGCAATGTTTTTGCGTTGCACGCAATGTTGTTTGCGTTGCGTGTAAGATGTCAAAACCGTACAGAAAAACTAGCCCTACATTTAACAAAACGTCGAACAAAGTGGATCAGCGTAGGACCAACAAACTTTTCTGCGAGGGAGTCCAAAGCTGATGCTAAAGTGGAAATTAAATGCATTTTTCTAATTTGATGAAAATTTGTTATACATTCTTAGGGTGATCTGCCCCTAGGGTAATACACACAGAAAAAAAATGTTGGTAAAAATAAGTTTTTCACTCTTAGCAAAAACAATCAACGCATACTCTTAGTTTAAAAATAAAACTTTTGAGTACTATTCTTCATTTGATTAAAAGGAAAACTTTTACTTTGATTATTATTCTTGATTAATTTAAAAGTTTTACTTTCAACCTAATAGTTGGCGTTGGTTGTTTTTTGCTAAGAGCGGAATACCAACTAGACGACCTGAAACTTCATGAAATCTTCCGATGAAAAAATGATCGAGTAAATTACCGCCAGTTACCAGTACATTGAGTCACCCCTCGGTGCCGCCGAAAAAATAAGTTTTCCAGCAACGCTTCTTTGTTTATTTGATTTTTGGTTGCTGTCGTTGCTATATAGCAACCATGTTATGTTTTCAACATAAACATCTGCTACCGAGTAATTTGTAGTTTTATTGCATACGAAAATCTGTTAGTTTACACTGTACATCAGGTCAAGGAAAGGTAGTTTTGGTTAGAGATAATAACATTAGGAGCGAATAAAATTTTCAAATTAGCTTGCACTAAAACTATATGATTCTCCTCAGTGCATTCTTGAAGGCGTATTTCCGGTTTTCTTGCTTGATTTCCATCGGCAATCCATTCCAGCATGACGCTCCATATACCAACAGACTTTTTCCGCTGGAGGTTGTGTGTCTAGGTATGTTGAAGCCTCTCGTACACTGCTGTTGTCCTCTTTGTAGGTGTTTCAGAATGTATCCGGGAAGCATTTTATCGAAAGCTTGCTTCATAAAGCAACAAATATGCAGGTAATAGTTCGATGGTAGATCTTGCCCAAGAATTGTATTTCTTACTGCTGCCGCTGTGTCACGACGGCGAAGTCAGTAGACGAAACGAACTGCCGACTTGTAACAGCGGTGAAGCTGTTGTTTGAGTGTAGCTGATAGTCCCGGATAGTATACAACGTTGCAGTAGGTGAATATAGGTACTACTAAGGCCTGTACCAACTTATGTCTTGTTTGCTGGGAAAGTACTGCCGTAAAACGTCTGAAGGTCCTAAGAGTGTTATATGTTTTCTTCACCACGTCATTCACTTGGTGGGTCCAGCTTAGATTGCAGTCAAGTTGTAGGCCGAGGTTTGTTACATTGCTGCTAAGAGGAATCGTCGAACCGCTGAAGACTATATCCGCGGTAGGTACAACTACACCTGTCTTGCTGAAAATTATTGCCAGTTTTTTCGGGTTAGGGAACGGGTAGTGTTCTTTGGCCCAACCGACTACTGCTGCAAGATCTTTGTTGATGATGTGCACAAGTCTGTCTATCTCTGCGATCGGTCCCGATAGGTAGATTTGGAGATCATCGGCATAAAGATGCCAACTGCACGTAAGTGTTGTTGGCAGGCTATTTATGTACATGCTGAATAGTAGCGCGCTAAGACATGAGCCCTGTGGTGTGCCCTCTGGTACCCCGCGTTTGGCGGTCGTTGTATTTCCGAGACGAACGGCCTGTGAACGTCCACCCAGAAAGGAAGAGATTAAACCACATGCATCCGGAGAAAAGAGGAACTCGCTATTAAGTGTGTTCGCGAGTATCTTATGTTGAACACAGTTCAAAGCTAGCGAGAAGTCCACGAGTACCATGACTGTACAGCGGTGCTGATAGGACTGAAGCTTATAGCTTAAGAGGTCTCGGTCCGTCCCGCGAGACAAAATTTGCAAAATCGGACGAATTAGCAACTGTCTGTCAAGTAAACACTGGTCCTCGAAAGGACTAAATTTTGCGTCTGTTTGTCTCAAAGTGTGTAACGTCAAGTCCTCTATTTTGTCTAGTCCAAGATATCCTGCACCTAACGCGTGCTAAGTCATCAGTGATGCAATTAAAACTTCGCATTGATTTTACTTGTCTTGTTCCTGATCTCCTCTTGGGTCCCCTTGGTCTGAAGCGGATCTATCGACTAAGTAAATAAGAGAGCGCTGTCAACCGTAATGAAATTTTAGGGGGTTTAAGCACAGACTAACAGACATAACACTATGAGGGAATTCCCACAAAAAACATCGAGCCGGCAATTTTCCCAAAACACTAGCTCCACCTTTTATTCACAGTCCCAAACATTCATTTGCTGGTGGGTTACCCCTCAGGTTTGGGAGCAATTTTTCACTAGTGGTCTATCCCCCATATGCTTGTTCATATGTCAGTGGCGCCATAATTTCAAATGTGGCCACAGTCCCAACTACAAAGATATTTAAAATGACCGTTAAAGCGGGCGAAGCATTGTTTTCGAGTGTTATGTCTGTTAGTCTGTGGTTTAAGTTCAGCACCGGGTTGAAAGCAGTATCAGATACGGGGCAGGAAGGGTGGACAATGATGACGGAGAAAAGAAGAACATTTAGCTTGCACAGTTTATTGCCAGTAGAGAATCGACGACGTTACCGACAGCCTTTGAATGCCACGATAGCACACAGTGAGGTATCAGGTGGTCCTCCTCGGACATGCGGGAATTCCATCAAAATGGGTCAGTCTTTCAGGTCGTTTTCAGTTTCAATTTCGAGTGATGCCATCTCAGTAGACGAATCACATAGTTTCGCTCGCATTGCCGTCGGTTGAAGATATTCTTCAGATAACAGAACATACAGAAGCACGACTATCCGATAATCGCCTTCACTGTGTTATTGATCATCTGCACTGGGTGGTTAGCATTTTCCAGGACGATTCGTTTGGGCGGAAGGTAGGTGAAAGCATAAATGCGGATCTCGCTTGTTTCAAATATCCCAAATCTTGTTGTGGTTTAGTGAGGCGGGCGGTAGCAAGCGAGATATTTTTGGAACCCACTAGCGGATTTGCTGTGCTTCTCAAACAAGTGTTTGGTTTCGTGGTCCTTGGACGTCAACATTTTTCCATAGTGGAAGTAGATCAACAAATTCACGTTTTCTAGATAAGTGATATATTGCTGATTTCAGTTTAGGTTGAGCAAGAATTTTTTACGTTAACATTTTAACAACGAATATCCTGTTTTGATTTCGTTTTCCATTGGCGTTTTATCACTATTGCAGTTTACAAAACGTGAATATCCTTTTTGCCGCTGTTGCTGAACATTTGGTAATATTAACGGGTAATATTTTTCCCTGCGTAGCCAGGGACTGCGACGGTAACTATTTGAAATAAATAATAGATTCGAAGGTGTTGCCAGTTTCATGCATTTTCTCAAGAAATATCAGAATTGACAGTACCAGTTACCTGAGTCACTGAGGGGTAGTCAGATTTTCGATACACTTTTTGAATGCCAGTGTCTAGTCGTGTCTTTGGGAATACTCTTACTATTACCAATATTTTTTTTCTGTGTGTACAAAATGTTCGTCCTTTCTTGGGATTTATAGACGAACAAGACGATTCAATCGTTGATTTAAATCGTCACATCAAATTTCCAATGAAACGTGCAACACGGGCTTTCGCAGAATGTTGTCCGTACTTTTCCAAAGGACATGCGATGATTATTTTTCGTCACAGCGAGATTCGTAGCGCTATTCAGCGCACGATTCGTCGCAATGTATTTCTTATGGGATGAATGACACTTTAATAGAAGGTGGTGGAATTTTGTGTAAAAACCTTACTGTAAATAAAACATACAAAAACCTGAAACTTTAGAAGCACAGTTTTCAGTCATTTTTACTGACAAATTCAGCTAAAGTAAATACCCGGATAGAATTTTACAATAGCATTTACCCTACAAACAATCATAAAACAATAAATATTATAGTTATTACTGTTTCAACATTGGTCGATGCCAAGTTCTCACAGTAGATTTACAATAAAATTTCATGTAACAATAAATTTCACTGTACAGCAAAAAACTGATACAGTGCATTCACATTAAATTTTACTGTTCTCGAGAAAAAAATGTGAGGAGAAGAATTGATTTTTTTAATGTTAAGATACATAACCACCCCCCTTTTTCACTGTAAAAGTCTATTTTACATTGAAATTTACTGTAAAAACGTTAAAGTTTATTGTTTTTGTATTGTAGCATAACACTAAAACTTACTGTAAATTATTGTAAAATTACTGTACTGTCACAGTGAAAATCATGGTTTTGTTACTGTACATTTCTATTCGGGTAATTAACACTCATTAAACTTGGGTAATACATATTTTTCGACGATTTTGAGAAAAATAATCGTCGCGTCTCTGAAAAAGTACGGACAATATCAAATGCGCAATTCAATTCGTCGCTTCAAAATGATTGAATGGCTCGTTTCCAATGAAACGTACACAACTCAAGACACGCAGAATTTTATTTATTCATCGATAGCATACTTTTCTATCCACCTCTCATTTCTTCTGCTGTAAATTTTATGCATTGGACATATTCGGTCTATCCACTCATTGAATGCTTACTATGAGTATATGCATGAAAATGCATAAAAATCACAGCAGAAGAAAAGAGACGGAAATAGAAAGTATGCTAACTATGCATATTTTTGTTTCTCAGATATAATTCACGTGTGTTTTTTGTAAAGCCAATAAGCATACTGTCAAAATTCGTTTTGAAAGGAAATTCTGATCAAACCATTAATCGCCGATCATTAGTGACAGCAGTAAACGAAAGAGAAAACTTTTTTCTGTTGTAAAATGCCAACGTCCAACTTTGGCGAGTTACGGTTTGTCCGGAATTTTCTCTCAAAGTGAAATTTGCCAGTATGCTTATTGGCCGTTTACAAAAAACACGCGAGAATTGCAATACGCAATCTGGTCACCCTGACCGCGTGGATATTACGGCCTCTACTGTGAGATGACAAGAAGACAGTTCGTCCGCAACGTGTCAACAATCGAGAGATTTTTGTTATTTTAACTTCGGATTCAGATTGCAGACGTGAATACTGGTTTTCTTCAGAACTTTTTAATAAATATTATTTGGCCGGTTTATCAGTTCCTCAGTCAACAAATTTGTACAGATTTTCCGAAGAAGGGATAATAAAATTTTGGCTTAAAAAATCTAGGCATATAAGCAATGGCGTGAGTAATCGAAATAGTTTAGTAATTATTCCGCATGCACTTTCACTATTTTTCCCAATCGACAGATCGAAAGTAACTTTTAAAATCACCCTTACATCGGATCCGAAGCTGCCATTCAAAGTGTAAGCCAATTTCTTAGCTTTAACTGTCCATATTGCTCTACACATATCGGTACGGTAAAAGATTTCATCCATATGCTTAAACATTTTCTTCAAATTCCAGACTAAGCGTTCCCGAAGCGACTCCTTTCACTGCCGTCCTGAAGTTTGCAGCCGAAGAGTTTCGGGTACCTCCGGCGACCAGTGCTATTATCACCGACGATGGAATCGGAATCAATCCACAGCAGACTGCAGGCAACGTATTTCTGAAGCACGGTTCGGAGTTGCGAATAATTCCCCGAGATCGTGTTGGCACTCAGTGCTAAGGATGGGTAGATATTCTAGCTAAATTATTCTCCACGATCGGAATTCCATTAGTAGCAGTTAAGCCACGCAATCTTTGGTTTTCAGTTTCAAGATATTTTCATTTATTGTATAGCTACATTTTAATTATATAAATAATTTTCATTAAACTAAATCTGCTGTTATTTGCATCGAAGAAAAAAAAATCTTTCCCATCGTTTTTAGACTAGAATTAACAGATTATTCCGCTTATCGAAAAAATTAAACCCTTTCTTTCAGATTTGTGGCAATCCTGTGATCCATTACCAGCAACTGAAAAAATGCTACTGTCTAATATCTAACCTATTTTAATCTACATCGTTTTTGTTCATATTAACAAGTGTATACATAGAAATAAATTCTGCCGATGCACATATTTATATAGCGAAATGTTTCTCAATGATCTGTTAATATAAAAGGTTTTTCTATCTCGTTAACACACATTTTTGGTTTTGTATTTCATTTTACATAAAATAACAATGAAAAAGAGCATCAGGTACCAACTTACACTTGATAAGGATTCGCTAATCCTTACTGTAGGCCTGCACCTAAAAGCCGTCCATTTAGAAACACAGAACATTTCAAATTCATTTTTGTAAGCTGTTCCTCTACCACAGTCGGGTCCAGCATTTGATCAGTACAATGGAACTGTTGCAGATTTGACATTGCTAGAAGCAGATCGTACAGCAAGTTGTTTGAAAGCTAAAAAAGAAATCAAATCTCTGAAATGCTTGCTACAGTCAGGCCTCTAACCCAAATCTTCTTACCACATTTTCGAAGCATCCTATCAGTTTCAGTACTCGCAGATTTGATAGCTGCCATAACACGCGCAGCGCAGACTGCGAAACATAACCCGAATGAATAAACAAGATTTCAAGATTTGGCCACCAATCAACTAGCAGCTTCGCCTCGGATTCATTTAATCCACCTCCATGTGTTTCTAAGCTCTTCATGTTTGGAAATAGCTGCTTCAACTTACACCCGTTCGCTAAAATATACGAACATCTTGGCGTAGTTATGGATAATACTAGCTCGGTTATGTGAACTAGAGGTTGAATATTTAGATCTGGTGGGTATCGTATACGAGAAGCTGAAATATATAAAGAACGAAGATTGACCATTTTTTGAATGCCATCTAAATAGATGCATGATTCCTCTGGAGGGAATGGACGGAATCCAAAAGTGTATAATGAAAACTTCAGCTTCTCAAGATTTGTTACACCGTAAACTGCCATGCACAGATCGTGGTTGTCCGGATCACCAAGAGTTAAACTCAACGTTTTCAACTGTCGCAGCTTTAGCAGAAAGGCTCTAAAATCATCAATTCGGAAACTGCGCAATTTCGATAGTGCCGATTTTGGAACCATCCTAAGTGTAAGTGAAGTCAGCGAAATAAATCCATCAAGTTTAATAAATTTGTTTATCAGTCGACCTGCAACATCCACTTCGAGGGAATATAATCTTGGGATAAATCCTTCCAGTACATCTACGTACATAGAAAAGTTGCACCGTATCACGAGATGGCGTACGGACGGAAAATTTTTCTCGAATATCTGTTTCACCACGACCCGACTACCGTAAGATTCGCATTCAAACAACAGCGCCAGTGTTTCAACCCCGGCTAGTTCGCTTTTCAGTCGTGCCTTTTCTAACGGACGTTCGCCAATAAATCTTTTAATCTCCAAATGCAGCTTGCGCAACTGAGTTCCTTTTCGAAGAAAATCAACAAGCCCATCTCTGTGTTCCGTGATGATATTCAACCGAAGATTTTCAGCATGTTCCACGATAGATTCCGTGAACGATGTGTTTAAATCGTTGAGCGTAGCACAACTCAGACTAACATTTCGGTAATGACGATGCTCCGACAGGGCGTCCTCGTCGAAACTCAACCCTAGCCGTTTATATGCCTGTACACGTAGCTGAATTCGATTACCGAAAAAGTAGAAAACCAACTGATTCCATCGATGGCAGACTAAAGATGCATTCAAAAGATCACGAAACTGAAGGCAACGAAAAATCATCTGCATGATCTGAGAATATTGTCGCATGTCAGTCGGGTACTGGCGTTATATAAGAATATTATATATTACCTCGTTCGGCATATCATGAAAGGTGGCAAAATCTGACTCGCTTTGAACAGAATCCACTTCCATTTTCTTTGATAATCAGATTCGATTTTTTTAGATTTTACAGAATTACGATTACGGACACTCTGCAAAACAGTCGCAATACTGAATATATCAATAATGTTGTTGTTGTACGACCCTACGATTTACTTTCCGCGTGATAAGTAATGATACATAATACGAATAATGTGCAAATCACTTCCCTTAATCATAACTTATAACAGTAACTGTTACTGTTTGCCATTTTTGTATTGAACTGCTCCGTTGTTTTCAGAGATGCCAGGTACTTTTCTCAAATGTCTGCGATAATAATTTTAAAAGTCTGGGAAGAACAAAAAATGTCAGGAAAGCTAGTGTAACCAAAAGCCTTTATATTCAAAAATCTGCAAATATCTGCAACCAAACTAAAAAATCTGCAAATATCTGCAACCAAACTAAAAAATCTGCAAATATCTGCGTCATCGAAAAAATCTGCAGCTAAAATTTAAAGTCTGCGAATTTGCAGACTTGTCTGCAAATCTGGCATCTCTGGTTGTTTTCGTCACATCCAGGGATGCCAGTCGCCAGTTCGGCTAAAACACTTATCTGACTGCAGCGCTGTCCAAGTGGCAATCACCGCGGAGTTGAACAGTGTGGAAGCACGTGTCGGTGTACAGATGGCGCGATGATAAATCATTTAAGATTATTGGCGATTTGCGGCAAAAACCAAAATTAGTCATGCAACACCTTTCAGCTCATGAATTGGCAAGGTGATACAGTTTGCTTTTTTCCAAGAGGGTGACGTGACGTCATATTTTCCTGCACGCTTATCCTCAGCTACTCCTTGCAACTAAAACGCTGTTACTCAAAAATGAGTAAAATTTGTTTCAAAGCTCAATATAATGTCTGATCGAAGTAGCCCAAAAAATTGTTTCAAAATCGTTCAACGCGGGTCCAAGGATCGAAGTTTGTTGAACGGTTATTTGAACGTCGTCCAAATTGGTCCAACGAACGTCCTTCATTGGACGATTTTCAAACCAACCGTTCTTAGAGGGAGGTCATCTCCATCCGACATCGGTACTACATCATTCCGAATAGCCTCACCTACTTTTACTCATTTTTGACAAGGTACGGTTTTTTCACGAATCAGTAGATTTGACGCGTTTCTGACAAAAACCGTACCTTGTCAAAAATGAGTAAAAGTAGGTGAGATTAATCGGAATGATGTAGTACCGATGTTGGATGGAGATTAGAAAAACTCTAGTAAGAGAACTGCGGAGAGAAAAACAGCATTTTTGGCAACGTATGCCCCAGCATTGTATGGCAACACGTTCAATGTTATAAGGATAGGCAATGTTCGATTGGATTCGTTTTTGCCTTTCTCAATAGAAAGGTATTGCAATTGCTCTGAAAACCGACTTTTTAACGGAGGCCCGGAGGGCCGAGTGACATATACCATTCGATTCAGTTCGTCGAGTTCGGCAAATGTCTGTGTGTGTGTATGTATGTGTGTGTGTATGTATGTGTGTGTGTATGTGCGTCTGTGTGTGTGTACGCGAACACAATCTCACTCACTTTTCTCAGAGATGGATGAACCGATTTTTACAAACTTAGTCCCAAATGAAAGGTGCAACGTTCCCATAGGCTGCTATTGAATTTCTAATGGATCCGACTTCCGGTTCCGGAATTACAGGGTGATGAGTACGATCACGCAGAAAACGTCGATTTTAAGAAATTCTGCAATGAATGTATAATGGTGAAAATTTTTCCAAAATGTGACCACAACTGCTTCGATTTGTAGTACTAGGTCATTAACAGCCATTCAAAGTCTCTTTGGTCACATTGGCCCCCATCTTCGGTTCCGGAAGCCCCGGCGGAAGTATCCAAATTCAGACTAACAGTCACATCGGTTTCTCGGAGGTGGCTAGACCGAATCAACCAAACTTAGTCTCAAATGAAAGATGTTGCGTCCCCGTAAATGGCTATTAAATTTTATCCCCAACCGACTTCCGGTTCCGGAGTTACGGGTTGTGGCGTGCGATCACATAGCAAATTGTGATTCAAACCGATACCCCGATGGAAGCAAAAAAGGTAAAAATTTCGCTAAAATGTCTCTCAAATAACTTAACTTTGCAGTTCTAGGTCACCGACGGCCAAACAAACTTTCGTTGACTACATTGACCACTATAGACGGTTCCGGAAGTGCCCGGGAAAAGCGGCCATCTTTCATAACTAGCAAACTCATATCAGTTTCTCGGAAATGGTTGGGCCGATTTTCACAAACTTAGTCCCAAATGATAGCTCTATTATCCCCACAGATGTCTGTAAAATTTCGCACGGATCGCTTGTATGGTTCCGGAAATATAGACTGAACGGTCCGGTCACACATGAAATTCCCATATAAGCCGGAACTCAAAATTTTTTTTTCAAAGGGGGGACCCCATGAAATTTCAGAAATCGAATTCGTATTTTTGATGCCAAACATCTTTAAAATGCATGAAACGTCGAGATTTAATGTTATCTCGAAATTTTTTTTTTTATAAAAATCGACTTTTTGGGACTTTGCCGATTTCGCACCTTTTTTCAGTTCAATATTACCGTGGCTGTTTTTTCTTTTTCAAAATTTTAGAACTCGAATAATGATTTATTTTCCTGTATATAGTTGTCATGTGATGTATGATAATAAAATGTAATATATGCATTTAAAAGTTTTTAATGAGTATAAACAACGCACACATTCTCGTGATTCATGATTGAGAAAGGCACAATTGCACCGCTAGGTGGATTAAAATAGGTTTTTTGACATATAAACGCGAATCCAATCGACCCAAAATGGAGTCTCTGCAGTTCTCTTTCTAGAGTTTTTCTAATGGAGATGACCTACTTCGATTGGCATCTTTACGCAGAAAATATATATAGGGGGCGCTACCTGCTTGAGATGGATAATTTGCGAATGAACTGTCAAATCAGTAGAAAATTTTCAAATGAAACTAACCGCCAGTTACCAGTACATTGAGCGACCCCTCGGTAATAATGAAATATGAATTTCTCACGCAACACTGCCTCAATTTTCTTAATGTTTATTTACACACCATAGCAACCAAATTTTGTAATAGCTAAGAAAGAAAAAAATCCTTTTTCGTTTTCCGCAAGAATCAAGGGCGAACTCGGAAAGGGGAAGCTTTCGTTGTTTTTTGGCAAAATTTGCTTTTGGTGTAAAAAGTATAAAATGTGATGCTCCAAAATCAAGAAAAATGTCTCGGTATCTTCACAATGCTTTGTTTATCCTATGTTGGAGAACCAGGCAACACCGTCAGCAAGCAAGAGATTGAGGATGTCTTTTCTTATAACGGTCCGCTAAGTTTGTGCTCCTTTCGAATACTTTACCGGCAAGGGCGTAGCAAAGGAGGTCGTGGTAAGTTCCATCCGGAGTGTGCAGGGCGAGATCTCGGGCCGCATTCCACATTCCCGCTTTCATGAGCTCTCAACTCGTTCGAATAGCTACAGCCGAAGCCGTGACCGCGACCGCCGTACCCGATCCAAAAAACCGAGGAAGACAACCCGCGATCGTTCGATTACTCATGATTGTAGAATTAGTTTTGTTCATTTTGTTACAAACAAAGTTCTTAAATTGGCTACACGTTTATCCTCAGCTACTCTTTACAACTAAAACGCTTTTACTCAAAAATGAGTAAAATTTGTTTGATAGTTCACTATGTCTGATTGTCATTTTGCCAAGAGGGTGAATGTTTTGACGTTTCTTTGAAAAATTAGTGAAGCCAACATAAGCTGGATTCCTGGCTCGGCTAGTTGCCAAAAATGACAGCGAACGCGCTTAAAGCAACGTTCACATCGCTGGGAGCCAATTTTGTTAACACGACGTGAAACTTATCGAATGCAAAAAAACTTTATTTTGATGTGATAAAAGTGTTCAGATTTTGTGTAGAAGAAGCGATGCAACAGAAAGCGTGATTTCTCATATATTATCAATTACTTGTTTTGAATCCAACTTTTAAACAGTATTGTACAATTCATGTGAACAGACCTTGAACATTTGAAGTGTAGCTAGCGCTACTGGCATTTGGTGGAAGCTTCAGGCAACAAACAGTTTTACCGAGGCTGCATTTTGCTGCAAAGCTCAATTACCTGCAGCGACATCTACAGATTAATAGCACAAACAAGATAAGGTGGATGTTTGTGCGTTTTTCATATCTAATTTGACTTTTTTAACCATTTTTTTTTTTTCAAATGGCTATAGTGCAAAAATGACAAATTCTACAATAAAATGTTGTAGGAGTGATTTTCACATAATTAGTCAAAATTTTGATTAAAAATATTAAATTCTTCTTCAACTCCTGCACTGAAAAAAAAATCGATTTTAAAAATTTAAAATCGATTTACAAAAAAAAACATCTTTGATTAGGATGAAATTTTGTTCCTAGATAGATAATTAAGTTCCCTACCTACTGTCAAAAATTCAAGTTGGGCACTTTTAAAGAAAACATTATTTAAAAAAAACTTCTTTGTCCAAACTGAATTTATTTTTTCATAAACTACTCATTTATAAACTATAGTTTATAAATCAATGAAAGTCATAATCATCTCAGAATCCAATTTCCCAAATTTTGAGTAATATCTACTCAAATCCAATTAAATGTGGACTTTTCCAAGTTTTGAGTAATATCTACTCAAATCCAATTAAAAAGGGACTTTCCCAAATTTTGAGTAATATCAATTCAAATCCAATTAAATGTGGACTTTTTCAAATTTTGAGTAACTTCTACTCATTATCAATTAAATGTGGACTTTTCCAAATTTTGAGTAATATCAACTCAAATCCAATTAAAAGTGGACTTTTCCAAATTTTGAGTAGCTTCTACTCATTTTCAATTAAATGTGGACTTTTCTAAATTTTGAGTAACTTCTACTCATTTTCAATCAAATGTGGACTTTTCCAAATTTTGACTAATATCTACTCAAATCAAATTAAATGTGGACTTTTCCAAATTTTTAGTAACATCTACTCAAATCCAATTAAATGTAAACTTTTTCAAACGAGCATGATATGCTCGTTTGGATATGTCATGTGTCTTCTTTTACCTCATGGCCACACTCTTACTAAAGTTCACAGTTATTGGTTGTTTTATTAGCCTTAGAGAACAGACGCCGAAATTTTCTCCAGTTTTTCATATGTATTGATAGCGGGTGTCCTTACGAGTACACTCATATCATTCTTAAACCTTAATTATTTCTGATTTTTAAATTTAAAAAAACAGAATAAATTCAACTTGACAGTTGTCCTACTAAATTACGTATCTGCAAATATCTCGTTCGCCTCATTGTTAATCGGGACAGCACTCCACACAGCATGTCCACAGCACAGTACATCTGGTTCAAAACTCCAGTACAATTTTACTGTACCCAGTGATTCAAATTAAGTGTGTACACATCCATTGTGTTAAAAAACTATTTTAAGTCACGCGCAGAGGCACACATACGAGCGTTCCAAGAGTAGACGTCCAACCATTTCCACGTCGAAGAGCGCCGCGGCGAACACGATAACTCTTGATAAAATTGTCTGACACATAAGATTCAATAAAATTTGTAAATTTTAGACTTATAGTTACTCGATGCACCAAAAAATGGAAAAATGTTCGAAATCTTGAATTCATGAAAAATTTTCGAGATCTTGAATTCATGAAAACCGAAAAATCTCATATTTTACTGTAAAATTCGCACTTTTTTCATCAAAATAATAGAGAGAAATATTTTTTTATTTGGTTTTCTGTGGTTCATCGACAGACTACACATAATGTGCATTCTCATAAAAAAATCAAGTCAATTCGTCGATTAGTTTTTGAGCTATCGTGTTCGCCAATTTGAAAAACGCGGTTTCGAGAAAAACGCTGTTAAAGGTAGACCACTCTAGTTAGAGTGTGGCCAAGAGGCCATGACGTATCCAAACGAACATGAAATTTGACGTATTCACAATAGAAATACGTCAGATTTCTGTTCGTTTGGATACGTCAAACGCGTCTTGGCCGCACTCTAACTAGAGTGCTCTAGTTAAAGGGTGTCCCACATCAAATTGCATCACGGATAAAACGCTATAGAAAATAACCCATTGGGTATTTTCTCTTTAAAATTTGAGTAAAAGTAGTTTAGAGTGTATTGTTTACACTGTGTTTTTTTATCGCTGTCAGTTTTTCGAAAATTGTTACTCATAGATTAAAATGTTATAGCAAATACGCACGAGGAATGCATTTGAAGTCAAATAAGGACGCTTCCCAAAAAACTTGAAAATAAGGACGGTTGCTAAATAGATGCAATAAATGACACAGTACATGGATACTGGAGACTGAAGTCGTTTTTGGATCTGTCAACTTGACAATAAGCACCATTTCTTTAGCTATTCTATATTTTTTCGTATCCATTTAAGAAATTTTGATACATCTGTAAAGACGGAATACCGATTTGGGTCACACATCAGCTGGTTACGCTTCTGTGCACTAATGGACACAATACCTCGTAGATAGTATCGATAGTTATCGATGAATACCAGTCCTCCACCGCTGTCTCCGTTGCAAACAGAGTTTCCTGTCGAAATAAATAAAAAAAATATTAGTATGTCCCCGCGCTACAAACGCAACATAGTTAGAACGCATACCGTCTGAATGTCCCGCACAAAACGACTCGCCGTGCGCCAAAACCGTATTGTACTGTACGTTTGTCTGTGAGCACTTCTTCTGAGATACCACGGGCATGTCCAGATAATTCAGTACCTTAGTCACAACTCCATTTCGGTTAAAACCCCAGCCGGCAATTTTTCCGTAGCGACTATAGAATGTGCTGATGTCGGTTGTATTTCGATACAAACAGACCGGCTTAATGAAGCTGTTGAAGATGACGTCTTTCTGAAGTTTCAGAATACCAATATCTGTCGTGTGCTGTGCAGCATTGTAATCCCGATGGATCAGAATGTCGGACGCGGCATGGTAAAAATAATCGTCCACCAGATTTAGGTCCACAATGCCGATGTACACTTTTAGCAGATCAAATTGCAGTGTTTCGTTAGTGTTTTCTTTTGTTAGACAGTGGGCGGCTGTCAGGATGCTCCTCCGGGCGATAATACTGCCGCCACACTGGTATTGCTAGTGAGAATGAAGTTGAAGATAAGTTTTAGTTATTAAATATCTAAGGGAACGGATGACGGATAGAAAGATGGTCAATCCAGCTTTTTAGTTTAGTTCGTAATATGTTTAATTGCCCTTTTTTAGAAAATAATCTTTTACGCAATGCTTGAGCTTGACAGCGATGCCCCGTTGAAGATGTCGGGCGTTCATTGAATAAACACTCAACGCATTGGACTAACATAGGATGACTTCCTCTTGTTGGGCGGATAACGTAAGCGATTATTGTCAAAAAGGTCAATTATACGTATTACCAAATACAAATATAATTTGTATTTGGTATTACGAACTAAATAATTTAGACCGCCATCATGGAACGTGAAATGCCGGATAGAGTGGTTCGTTTTATGTCATTTTCTAGCATAGTACTTGCTTCAAATGACAATTTTACGAGCGAATGGTTGCTCCCCGGTTTTGTGCACAGTATTTAAAGTTTGTATGAATATTAGTATGGAAAACACCACAGCATCTAGACACGTACAGAACACTATTTCTCTGGTTTATTTGGTTAACAACTCGTCACTATTGTGCTATCTTATAACAGCACATTTAGAGAAAAAAAAATTATTTTTAAAGATTTTCTCGCAATCCTTATAAAGGGTGTTTTACCCTTTTTTCGAGTAGGATTTGACAACTGACTTGACGTACGATTCTAATTCTTTATTTAATTACTTCAGTTTTTGGTGCAATTTCATCGTGCGAATAATACGCATGAATAACGTTTCCAAATTTTGGAATTTGAAATCAAAAATGACCGTTCTGTCAAGCAAACTTTTGACGGGTTGCTGCCAAAGAATTATCTTTTCAGACGTGGCCAATGCTTAGTTAAATGGGTGTTCAGGGGGGGATGGAGTAAGGGTTTCAGCAAGAAAAAAATCAATTTTTTAAAAGTTTTTTTTTAAAACTTTGGATGAAGCGAATTTACCAAAACTTTTGTGTATTATAATGTATCATTTCAATAACATTCTGTAATTTTTTCGTGCAAAAATATCGACAAGCGGCTCGGCGACGAAATTTTTTGTGGAACATGTCTGTAACAAAACACGATTTGCGGTGTTAACTGCCATTCAAAAACTACTACAAAAACTACAAAACCGATTTCTTTCAAATTTTGCAAACACATTCTACGAAAAAAAAAAATACCTAACCCCTACGTTGAGTTTTCCGTTCATGTACCACATAGACAGAAACATGCGGGTTTTTGATCCCCCTCCACCCCTCCGCGGACAAGCGTGGACAATCTCTGTACCCTTTCCCCCACTGGTGTGTCTATGTGAGCTTGTTCTGGTAATTTCACGAAAACAATTTCAAATTCCAGGAAAATATGGATTTTTACAATGATGCTGATTGTGATTCAAAAGATGTATATGAAAATGCAGTGAAAAAGGAGGTGATAATCATTAAAAAAATCAACTTTTCTTTCTCAGGTAGTGGTAAAGTGGGGTCAAGTCGAATAAGGAGAAGGTACTTTACGAAGTAACTGAACTGTAACTGAAACCACTGAAACACCTAGAAATTCAGCGGTTCAATTTTTTGAAGAATATGAATACTGCAGATTCAGTCTACTTTCTACTTCTGCCGCAGTCAGACGTACAATCGAGCCAAGTGAACAACAGGCCTCTCGATCTAGTGTGCATTGTCTCGAGAACAAAGGAAACATCGGATTATTCTTGTCATCATGAATAAAGTTGACGAAAAAGCTCTACTCTGAGCCAACGCTGCGGTCGTTGACTTTAAATTTTGTTTAAAACGACCGAGTTTTAGTGAAGTGGAATACCTTCTGAAGGTAAAAATGCAACTTAGACTTACGGAAGTGTTGTACCTTCAGTATCATCATCTTCGCAATGCGGTGTTAATATCATTCAACACGTTAGCACAAGCCGAGCGTTTCGTTTTGAACAACAACTTAAAACACGTGGTTGAAAGTGACAACGTAGGCATTAAGATTCCCGTATATATTGAGAATGATTATATAGATGTAAGGTTATATGACCTATCACCTCGTACCCCTCCTGAGCCAATTGCAAAATGCAGGTCGCAATACGGAGAAGTAGAATCCGTTACACCTGATACTTAGAGAAACTTCTTCCCGGGTACTCCTAACGGCGTTTTTGTAGTGAGGGTGCGGGTTGAAAGGCCTATACCCTCCTACTTGACAATAAAACTCAAAACTCACGGAACTACAATTATGCAAACTACGCTATGCACCCATGAGGGGCAAAGTCCTACGTGCAAGTATTGTAATCAGACAGCTCATCATGGACAACCTTGCACGGAAGACGCATCTCAACCGACTGCCAACTCATCTACGGCAAACCAACCCAAAACAAAGTTTTCAATGCCTGTACCACAAACGGTGGCCAAATTTGTGGCAGCAGTTGCACAGACCATAATGACAACCACAAAAGAAGCATCCAGTACCGCAAAATCAACTGTAAGCAACATTGGCAAGGATAACAGCGACGGATTTACGCTGGTCAACAATAAGTGCAAGAAACAGGCAAAAACATCTGATCGCGGACACCAAGACGGCTTCGACCTGGACGTGAAAAACAAAAAAGAATTGAATGACCCCCCAGATGCAGATTGCCAGCAAACCCCGCGAAAGAAGGTCTCCGCTCGCAATAAAAAGTTGCGTGCACGAGATGCAATATGTATTATGATAATATTTGTTTATATTTTTATTTTTACATTTGTAAACATATATAAGATCCACGGCTCTGTTAAGCTACCGCTATGAGCCGTGTCAAATAAACGAATTATAAAAAAATACTGCAGATTATTCAAAAATTAATAACACAAATACAGTAATGTTTCGATTATATCATTATTATTATTATTATATTATTATATATGATACAATTCAAAACAAAACAAAAATTTACATTCAAGCTTTAACCTATGTATTTCTATAAACAAAAAGTAATAAAAAGTTAAAGTTATTCAAAAGAATAAATCATAGCAGGGTAATGAGCCTATTTTTGCCATGTTTCTATTATCATACTATTCATTTGAAGCCGTTGGTTAGAGCAGCGTCTGCCATTTTTTGTTAAACGCATTGAGTACAACGGTTTGGCATCAGCCGATAATTTTTATCCATACTGCTTCACTTTACGTATCCCGTACCGTTTCTTAAAATTGCTGAACGACCCAAAACTAAACTTGAAGGAATAAGGCTCGTTAAGGATTTGGACAAACATCTTGACTATTAAAATCAGTGTATTCGAAGAGACTGCGATTCAGTTCTCCTTGTTTCAACATCCATAGAAGTAGTTCCATCTCCAATTTTTAATATTATCCTTTCAAAATAAAAGTATTCACATCAATTCAAGAGAAAATGCATATCTCGGTATACCTACTATATCTTGCGTATTTTGTTTTTCTCATTATTTTGTTAGATTTTCCTGGGGATAACTAATAATTAAAAAAAGAAGTCGATTTGTTTACCTGCTACACCAGACGGTCCCTTAAGGGCACGGCAAATAAGTTACGAAGAAACTAAAATTGGAATCGGCCGAAAGATATTTCGGCAATCCTAGTCATTGCAACAACGTCTTGGTAACATGATTTCGAGATTATTCACGTTTAAAGTTTCGCGCCACGCCCTCCGTTCACTTAAAGGAACAAGATGAACAGCGCTATAATTTTGCTTCTACTACTTAGACCTCTATAAAAATTTCAGATACTTTCTTAAGAATCTATATTTTCAGATAAAAGAATAAAAAAGTTCGACTTTTTGACCGACCTCATCATATATAAACCTTTAACGAAATAGTCCGAAACCCAATAATAGGCTCATTACCCTACATGTAAATAAGAAAATCAATTGTAAAAAAATACTAAAGGTGCCAGGACACAACATGTGGCTTAATTGAATCAAAACGTAGTGTGCCTTGTCTGTTTTTGAAAAAGCGTGATATAATCGAGATAAAACCGTGATATAATCGAGGGTGATATAAACGAGTATTGATATAAACGCATAGTGATATAATCGAAACATTACTGTAATACATGCAATCTATTGACGTCATTCAGGTAAGAAAATGAGGAAGTGGCAAATGATGCGAAAAATTACGAAACTGCGGAAGAAAACGTTGAAAAACATGCTGAAAAAAAATGTTTCTTCAGCAGCTGCATCAGGCTTTGACTTTTCCGGTGTTATCGTCCTCGCTAGAGTGTGGAATTGAAGTTGTGCATTCCAGCTCACGTGGTTGCTTAGCTGTGCGACTCGGAGCATTTTTTTATTCCTCTTTCTTCTCTTTTTCGTTCATGTTTTTTCGATTATCTACTTCAACAACACTTAAAATTATTATTTTGTTAACTTACGCAAAATATTTGATGCAATTTTATTGATGACGAGCACTTTCCTTTCGCACGAGGACGTAATGTTTTGAACGGAACCTTGATTTGTTTAGAGGCTGGATCGAATACTGGCGCCATCTTGAACAGATGCAATTGTGTTCTTTACGTCCTCTTCACTTCGTTTTGGCGTTTTTCGCACAAAATTACGCTCAATTTTCCTGTCAAAATAATTCTAATTTACATGATAGTACTGACCGATAGTGTCCCCAAACGGCTGACCTATAGTGCCCCAAGCGTATGTTTCATGTTGATGTCCGTTTTATTTTTCAAAAACAAAAATGTCGAAAAACCAACATAGCGATCGTGATCTTTTATTTTTACGTGAGAAAAAACTAACCGTGCATTTTTTTAACATTGATAAAATGTTTTGTACTGAGTATGAACATAATGCGTTTTCACAGAACAACACACGAAAACATAAACGACGCCGTAACTAATACAGTAGATCGCAGTCGAAATGACAATAGTCAGTGATGTTCTCTACATGTTTTGATTTTTTTTACGTTTCTTATAAAAGAAAGGTATAGAAACCATCAAACTTTGAAGATTTTTGCCGAGGCCTGGAGGACCGAGTCTTGTGTAGGGGAACATGGGGAGACTTGACCAGGTTTTCAGTCAAACCTACGATTAACTGTACTACTCACATTGCATGTTCACGCGGCGCGAGATCAGCGATATAACTGCTAATTTTGTTTACTAGTAGGGTAAGGTGGGGCAAATCCGACCTAGCGAAAGGTTTTTATTGTAAAATGCTCATTTTACATCGGATCAAGTCGTTTTAAATACCAAATTAAAGGTTAGACTAGGTTCTGGGTAATTTTCTATGTATAGCATTTTATTCGTACCTTTAGAAAATTTGGAGAAAAATTTTATGAAAAAGTTCATTTTTACTGTTTTCAAAAATAGTGGAGTAAACCCGACCGCCTATGTTTTTGGTTGATCTAGTACAGATATTAATTGTAACACGAAGAAAATGGAATTCAATATCAATCTTGGAATGCCAAAATCACAAGCAGTAGCATGTAAAGATACTCTTATTTGCATCTGAGCAATTGCTCGACGAATACTATATTCATCACGTTTTTGTGTTTTTCGTTTGTTATTATGAACCATTGTGCAAAAAAATAATAAATAATAAATAATAATAATAAAAATATTTTTTCAATTTGATAAATAAATATTTTCTTCGCAAAAAACGGTCGGATTTACCCCACTATTTAGAGGTCGGATTTGCCCCACCGCGCCATTTTTCATTACGATGCGATAAAAAAATTATGAAAAAGTTGGACTAAATTCATCTATGCACTTTGTAGGATTTTAAACAAAGAATTTTAATCCACTTTTTTATACAATCACTTTAACAATTAGAAATATCCTGAAGTCAATGATGCACAAAAATCAAATCAAAAGTTGTAAAAACACACTTATTGTCGTTTGAGCATCTCAATGTATACTAATAAAATGCTGCCAAGCCACCATTATGATTAGTTTCAATTCTCTTCACGACAACATTGATATTAGGTCGCGTAGTGCTTACGATTTTCGATAACAGAAGAGGGGGTCGGGTGTACCCAACGGTCGGATTTGCCCCACCTTACCCTACTATAAAGATATAGATTGGTGCTTGAGGTGAGCTTTTTTGTGATGTGATTAACATGAACAGTAGGTAAGAGTAAATATCAGAAATTTTGTATCTTTCTTCAGCTTATTGCAATTTGGTCAAATCTCCCCATAAAATCTTGGTCAAGTCTCCCCAGCATTAGTTCTTGCGTTCAATGTCGTGTAACAACTATTCCAATATCCTGGTTTATGTAAAGTTATTTTACTACTTAATAAGGAATACATGATATATTAGTACTTTAAAAAAATTAATTACTTGAGTGGCTATGTCCATACAAAGTTTGATAAAAAATTACATCTTTTAACGCAAATTTAACAGTCAAGGAATATTTTCTCCGAGGAAAGGATTTTTCATTTCAAACTTTCAAAATTACCTGAAAGGATTGAAACAAGTATAATTTTCTTTTTTAATTTTTAAGAACCAAATAGAACACGTTATTGCCAATCGTAGAGTTTCGCGCATGGTCAAGTCTCCTCATGTTCCCCTACACCCAAAACATATCCTCGGGAGCGTTAATGCATCTGTTTTTTTCTGCTCTCGAACTGTGAACGGAAAGCTCTCATATGGTTTATTCGTGCTGAAGCCTACCTTATATTTGCACAATACAATATCGAACCGCTCCTTGACTATCCAGTGCATAGATAACATGAATAACACATATCAACTACAATGATGGCAAGTTTGTGTAGCTCATTCGAAGAGCTAATAATCGTGTGTCTTTACGGCCTAGGGCAGCGGTTCTCAAGCTTTTTCGTACCACGGAACCCTTCAAAATCACCCTAGCTTATTACGGAACCATTTTTATATTTATTTTTGTTATACATTTTTATATTTATTTTTGTTATATTTGACAAGACTCAATGGGTTAGCATAACTGAGCCGTGAAGATTTCTTGTTTTCACAGTATATAAAAATAAAAGAATAACACAACATTATTGCGGGCAGTAGGGTTTTATGGATGCAGCTTAATGCTGCGCGTCTTTTTCTTGTGGGTATTGATTGTGGCACTAAAAGCTGGATTCTAACTGCACTGCGCACTTGCCATTCTCCTTTTAAATTTTTGTCATAGACTGGTTAGTTCAATTGATCTGTCTATAAAAGTACCATCTCTATCACCTGAAGTATATGTGCTTTGACGGCTCGCAGTTTTGAGATCACTAGTACTAGGAAAGTGCCGAGTCCAGGTTGGTGGGAAGTGCGCAATCATGCATTAGCTGTGTTGTCCACTACAACTTGGAAGTCAGCCTATTTGCCTTCTCTTGCGTTATCGTTCACGTTATCGTTATACATCGGCATGTATTGTGCTGGTTGTTGGGTCGGGAACACTAGACCAATCGTTGTTATGTCATTGTTGGTATAGGAAGTTAGTTCTGACATACAAAGCTCATCAGTTGTTGGTTGGCAATTGATTGTGTTTTATCAATGGTTCATGGTTGTAGTAGGTTATTTTTTCTTAGCGACTTCGGAGCATTGTGCCGCCTGATTCAAAATTGGCATGTGTGAATCTGACCAGCACAAGCATTATTTTCCAACCGCATTTTAACAACACGAACTGAATTTTTTTCCTCAAGTATCGTTCGTAACTTCTTTCCATTTTGACAGAAATCTTCTAATGTGTTCTGGTTTAATGAGCAGCGCTGCACTTCTATTTTTTCGTCATCCATATGCTAAGGTTCTTGGTGTTAACACTGGGGTATAAATGTACCCCACGCCTTCTTTGGATCCGTATGAAGACGAGAATTCGGCATTTACCTCAACCATAATTCAGTTTAGAGTTCCTAGTAAGAGTAGGGAAAGATGGTATAACCAGTTTGCCTGTAGCCTTCGTGGAAGCAGGAGTCAAAGTTGGCGTGGGGTACATTTGTACCCCAGTGTACGTTAGCCGTTAGTGTTTCGTCAGGTGTCGTGCTGTCAGTGAAAATGTGACTCGTGACAATACTGGTCAGAAATATTTTTTTCATTTCAATTTCTAACCCATTTCGTGGTATTTTCCGAAACCCGATTTTTAAACTTTCATTTTTCCAAATAAAAATATCGAAATTCCATTTGGTACCGTTTCTAGACCAATCTTTCAACTTTTAGAATCATTTGCTTTTTTTCAAATGTAATAACACTTCAACGCTATGTACTGTAGGTCAAAGATGATTTTGTTTAAAGTCAATCTAAATTTTCCCTCTTTACAGGTGCTATTATTGTCTGTGGCCGGTTCATTTCACTGCGCAGCCTGAGGCGTCGATATAATGCTGTTTGTGAAGATCGATTTTGCTGGGTAGCAATATATTATTTTCTGCTTGTTGCGAAAAAGCTTTAAATTTCAATATCCAACCGGTCTTCGCTGACCCTCTGAAACCTTTTCACGGCCCCTTAGGGGTCCGCAGACACCAGCTTGAGAATCACTGGGGTAGAGGAAAGGGAATATTTGTGAGTTAATTAAGCAGTAAATTGATATGAAACTGCGCTCGCCTCAAAACTATGCGTGAGTAGCTCCATATACAAAAAGAAATGCTTTACTGCATGAGATTATGAATGCAAAAACAGAAAATGTGAGCGCGCTTTTTTGGGTGTATCAATCGACTGAGCTAAAAAATTGAGTAAATGTCTGTTATCGAGAAGGAATTTTCAACCGGTACCGTTGCATGCTAGCTCCTGGTAGTCTCGGATTGGTTTGCAGTAGTTAAGCCTACCGGTTAAACCTTAACCTCTTGTATCTCGAAATCTTCATCTTTCCGGAGCAATTGTTAGGTACTATTTCAGTAGGGATTGTGCTCTTGCTCTTTTTATTTTGTATTAATCGTTTATGCTTTTGTTCATCGCTGCTTCTTCTTACTAGCTGTCCAACCTTCGCGGGATAGCTGACATGCTCAGATATGTTGTAAATATCGTCACCTGTTGAGACACAAACCGTTTCTAGTTATCTGCCAGTTTGTGCTGAGAGTTTCTCAGCAGCGGAATTTCTCCCGATACCGATGTTAATAAATTTTTAAAAGTTATTTGAAACACTCATGGAAGGGGTTTGAACCCCCAAATTCCTCCCCTTGCGCAAGGGCTTGCAACATACATTCATGGCTAGCGTTAAAGTTGTGTTAAATTTGATGGCCTATTCAAAGATAATAATTAATAAGATTAATTACCCAATAATTGGGATATGACCTTTCAATGAATTCAGTTCACATCGAAATTTCGAAATGGTCGTGGGTCGCGTTCAAGGACATGGCGAAAAATACATTTACCTACATACTTATATTAAAAAAAATCTTGAAAAGGGAATATAACTTACATCATCATAGAAGATTGCCACATGCCACGGAAGTTCGCCATTTTTAGCTGTGATCCCACCGATGATCCGCGATGACACTTTCGACTCGTTGGATGGATACAAAGATGCACACTCACTTTCATCATACTCCTCTTCTGCTACAGGCCTTAAAGTCTAAAATTAATAAATTTTCACATGTAACTCGGTCCCTTGATTTGTGCAGTAAAGTCAACCCACAGTTGTCCTAGTTGGTCCCTCCGTGAATAGAGATGGCTTCGAACCGAATACACCGACAGGGGCTTCCGTTTCAGACAGCACTCGTCTACGTCGCTGCCGACAAACATCCCTTCCGTTGAAGTTGACCTCCTGGACATCCGGAACTCGGCCCATTTCGTTGAATTTGATGAAGAAAAGCAGCTCTACCTCCGAATCCGCCGCTAGAATGAGAGTGCTGTTTTCGATTATGAATCGAATGTTATCCTCAGTGCGTACTCCGCCAAACGAATTCTGGAAATTATGTGAAATTTGAAGTACTGGTGTCTATACATAGTTAGATATAACTTACGCCTAATAAGTAAATTGGTCCATCAAACACTATTTCGATAAGAACCTTATCAACCTTCACATCGGTGTTCAGAGTCAGAATGCCATCCCATCGGCCTGGAGTAATCACGATGTTCGAATTCATAGCCTGACAAGAGGAGTTAAACCGGTTTTCTCGATTGTCGGTGAAATTTCTTGGAACAGTCGGTCGAGTCGAGGTCGACTGTCGTTGTTTGTCGTACAATGAAGACAAACCATTGTCGCTTGGCATCAACCGCACCAGTGGGACAGCTGGACCAGATTCTGGATTATAGCCAAGGTTCCAACTTGGTGGAGGATATCGGTATGTGGGAGTCGGTTCTATGATTTGTGCGCTTGTACTAAAAGAGATTATAGCGAAACGAATCCGCGTTGAATGGAATCCATACATACCGAATGCTGGTTTTCGACGGGCACTGCAGTATCTGATTTAGGCGAACTTCCTCGAGCCATGGTTGTAGAGCAGTTGAATAGCTGACTTCCAACTTGATGGTCAGAGTTGTTTGGGCGAATAATGTGTAGCCCTGTTTAGTTATGCGGAAGTCCCGGTTATTGGAGCTGCTGGAAGTTCCAAAATAGTTCTGAAATTGAAAATTAGAATAGCCTATATGTCTTGTTTTAATTGGCTTGATCAGACGGAGTATTTAAATACGCTAACGCAGCATGTGAGATATTTAACCCTAGCGACCTAATGTCGACGATTGTTGACAATACGTTCGCAAAACCTAATTCCCTAGTTAGTTTACTATTTGGCTGCCGGGTCACATATTCGAATCTACATCAAATCTTCCAGGTGATCATATTAGTCATCACAGACTAATTCCCGACTAGGGCAACACTAACTTACGCACAGTTTAGCACAAGCTAACATTAACCGGCAACTATTGCAACAACGCAGTGAATCCCCTCGACACATAAGAATGCGGGCAAGTTCCGCAAATCGATTCGAAGAACAGGTTGTGAAGTATATGTAATCAATATGCACTTGTTTTGCACGCTGTAGACCTTCATTGATTGATGCATGTAAACAAACAGCGCGTAAGAATAAATCCGAAAGGAGTGTAATCTCTTCACTGCACTACCGTTTTCATTCGTAAAATTATTTCAAGTGGAAGTCGGTATCTCCAATCGCTGAATTCAGTAAAATTCTCTGTAACTTCTGACAGCCCAGATAAAGAATATTTTCGTCTTTATGGAGCATAAATGCCTTTTTTGAAATGAAGAAAAACCGTACCACCAAGAGATCGACGTCGCGGTCAAAACGAAGATCGATTTCGACATCTCGCAACGTAACGTCACTCTTCAGCGCCAGCGTTCCCTCGTATCGCTTCTGGTAGTAGCTCTCGCGATCCGTCGTAAACAGATCATTACAGCTGACTTCCGTGGATAGTGGTGGCTGACGGTTGCTAGTATACAGCTGTTGTCCGTTGTTCTGGCGCCAGGTAGCATGTGATTGTGTAATCAACAGCATCAGTAGTAGCGTGAACCGAACGAATGAATCTCGCTGAAATTTTAAAAACTTTATTAGGACTATATTTAGTGATGTGGATCTTAGCTGGGTCTTACAGGCCTGGTGAGCATCGCGGTCGTGGTATACTGCTGATTTCGACACTAAAAGCAACGAGATGCACTGAATTCACCACTAGTAGGATACTACGACGAATAATAAAAGTCTGGTCTAGCTTCCTTGCGGGTCGGAGGCAATTCGCGAAATGACGCTGATAACGACCAGGACTGATCGCGCGAGAGTAAAGGATGAGAAATTCTGAGACTGATAGAGAGCATGGCCGTATCAAAGGAAACGATGAAAATTAAAAAGTAATACCATCACTTAGCACATATAATGACGTGTTAAGCTATTAATTGAGATGTGAGTCAATTATTTAGAATTTGATTTAATAATATTTACCAGTATGGAAGGAGGCGAAGCTCGATGGCGTGTGCTGAAAAAAATCGTGCACGTTGCACGAGTTTTGAATGGAAGGTGCGTGTCGCAGAATGTTATCAGCTTTTTTGTGTTATGGACAAGAAATGCGTCTCATAATGATTGGAATGTACATGACGGTTAAAAGAGAACGTAATCGCAGGATTTCCAAAAATAATGATCTCGTAGTTTCCTTTGAACGTACGATACCATTTTGTAAAGGGTCAAACAGGATACTTCGTCACTGACAAAGCATGAGAGCCCTTCTTGAAAAAATTGCCAAACCATGCGTTGCTTTCTGTAGCTAGCGAGGCGATGTTGTCACGACAACTTATTAACTTTTCAAATTGGTGCTGGCGCTGCGTCAGCGATGGAACATTCTGTTTGATCCTTATCAGCTAATCAAAAGACTTTATTCGCGGCTCGTTTTTTTTTTACCGAAACCCACATTCCTGAGCGTGAGTAATGTCAGAGACATAACCGAAGTGAAGTAGAATACACTTTAGGATTTTAAAACAAATGGTGAAATTTATACTTTCTTCTGAAAGGTTCGGTATAGCGGTATTTCTAATGGAAATACCGAAATTACGGGACATGTATATCGAAATCTCAAATTTTCAAACACATGTTTTGGATTCTCATAATAATAGTAGTATTTCAACAGTAGTTGTTACGCTTTCTGCCCACCAGGCCCGCGTTCAGAAAATTCTGAAGGGAGGCGTTTTGATTATCTTCCCTCAAACGTTGAAGGTTTTTCTCGAGTCCCGGAGAGCTGAGTCTTGTGTCGACTTGGCTCAACAAATTCGAACAATGTCTGTAATAGAGAAGGAATCTTCATCAGACACCACCACCTGCTGACTCATGGTAGTGTTAGATTCTTACGGTGGTGGTTTGTAGTAAGCCTACCGACTAAACCGAAACCTCCTGTTCCTTCGTGGCACAACTGACCTGATCCACTCAGCTTCAGCACACCGATCCAGAGATGCCAAACATAGCGACTTATATCTCTTTACAACCATCTTCGCAGGGTTTCTTATCCTTCTTGGTGATACTTGTTCCTAATTCTCTAGTAGCTGGTACTGAGAGTTTCCCAGTGGCAGAATTTCTCCCGATACCGGAGGCCGTTTTCGTGAGCAATTTAGTTCTCAGTCACTCTGGCGCAGCAATCACCTACGGTGCAATTTCTCTATCTGCTATCCCGATTTTCTTTGAAATAAGTGGGGAGTTTGAAGGCGACGGACGAAGCGTTTTCTGTACATGCAAATCGGGTAACTGAGCAGACGATTTATTGGGGAATTCAACCCGTCTCTATCACATCAAAATGCACTGAATATTTTCGATGGTTCTAAATTGGTAAAAAAAAGAGAAAACCCCGATTTTCAAAAAAAAAAACGTTTGACTATCGCTCATTTCATGTCAATTCCGGCTGTAGATATGTGAAATCAGATGAAGCATGGTTTTTGAAGGCAACAGACAAATCATCTATTTAGTATACTTCATATCAAGACCAGTATCACAGACAAACAAACGTAACAACTCGAAGAAAATTCTACAAAAATCATCGCCCACGGTATACTACCGATATCTGTTGAACACATTGCACAAAATATGATTCTGGCAACCATGGGAAATATTTTTTTTCATCCGAAGTCCTGGCAACAATGCCCACATCGCTTGTCAACTGCAAGATAGTATAGATAAAAGGTAGGAGCATTGATGCAGTTGTTAAATTTGAAGAGCGAAATATAAATATCGCCTATGTCACGTACTTCAATTCCCATAGAATAATGATTGCAATTGACAAATTTAAAGAATGCAGAGCTACGACTGCATTTTTAAAACCCAACACAACAATTTATTGTTACGGAAAATTAGGCATCGCCAAAATTGTTTTTTTTTTCGTATGAAGAAATCAATTCTTGTCGTTAATTGGTCGTATGATTGACTTTTGTCACTATTTACTCTTCTTTGCCGACGCTCTTTTGGAATCCAGGGAACATCAGGTACTATTTATTTTATTTTTCAGGCTGGCATTTACTTTTACTATCAGAACAAGGCTATGCAGCCTATTTTTAAAGAGTTGGTTATGTTATCGAGGTCATCATTGGATCAAGATCGTGGAGATACAACCCCCAAAATTTCCTTGCCAATATCAGGATCAATTCACATCAACGATTTCATTTTTAGTTTTCCGCAAGTAAAAGCTCATCACGCAGGCTATGGGAGAATTTAATTTTATAAAATTCTGTACAGATGGTTCGCCACGATGATTCTGCATACGAGTACATGGCACCACTTTCCCTTTCAACGAAATCTTTGCTTCTATCTTGAGTGGAAAGTATGCTCGATGTGTTGGTCTTCTACGGCACTGTATCCTGACGCAACCTAAATATGTAGTTATAATCATTCATAATAATCCCACGACTTGATGTTTTATCGTTTGTTGGGTTGCGACTGATCATTAAATATATCTAGATTGAATATGGTCTGAGCGTATCTTCAGTTTCGGAGGTCCTGCACCCTGCCAACTTGAAATTCTCCGTCAGTTCCGGGACCGACAAATTCGAATCTATTGCATACAGCCGGGTAGATTCGTTACACCGAACCAGTTAAATTGACAAGATCCTAAAATGTATCTGCTCACCAACCGACATCGTGCAGAAAACTACGAAATGATTTTGAACAATTCTTGCTTGGACACTTCGACAGGAATAAATTTCACATTTCTGGACAATTGTGTTTGGTTTGTTTTGGTTTGCATATAGTGATGTCTTTTTTTACTCGATTAACGCAAATAATCGATTAATTTCTAAAATAATCGAAAAATCAATAATCGATTACAAGCTTTCGGTATAATCGAGCAAATCGAGTAGCTGATATCGATTAATCGAGAGCATAATTAATGAAGGGTGGCATTGAAAACGAAAGTCGCAGAGCAAAACAATATGACCAGACTTCTCCAAATTTTTCAAAATGTGTCGAGCGACCTTCTTTTTTTTTTTGGTTGACAAACTAGGATTTACTAAGTAATCGATTATTGATTTTAATCGATTATTTTTGTCGATTAATCGAATGAATTAATCAATCTCTCAAATATTATTCGATTAACGGATAATCGATTATCTGCAAAAATCAGACATCACTATTTGCATAAAATGAAAATGGCGGTAATGTTATCAAGCAAGACGGTACAGGCGGCCACATTACTGTAAGTATAAGCACTATTGTCATTTTTCTTCTATAAAACCGATAAAACAAACGAATATGAAGAAGAAAAACATAAACAAATAACGTAGTGAGCTTTTCTGTGGACAGATGTTTTGATTCGGTTCAGTCATAATTATTTTTTTCGATAGTTTCGAGATAAAAAAAAGTGTCCCTAAGTGTTCGAATCGGATTATCCGTGGTGAAGTTCGGCCTTTCCTCTCTTTTCATCGTACACCAAAGAATCAGGATGCTCGTTCGGATCTTTATGTTTATGTATTTTATGGGTCGCGGACGCCATGTTCAATTTGACATGCATAAAACTACTACACTCAAAAGTGACGAATGTTCCCACCTTTCTTTCCCTTCATTTTGGTTTTCGGGTGCTTGCGGAAACGAAGTGACGCATTATGGCTATGTGTCAAAATCGTATCACAAGCGCCACGCTCGGTGAGATGGCGCATTTTTCATAATTTAAATTGACCGTTTTTTTCTGTGGACGATGAAAATTCATCTAGTGTTACGTCTGTTTGTCTGTGCCAGTATACTGTAGAGATAATTGTTAGAAATTGTGACCTGGTTGGTGGATCGTTGATTACGATGCATATTTTTAGGTTTTATTTACCAGCCCAAATGCCTTCACGACATTCCTTTTTCACAAGCGAGTAAAACAAAGTTGCTGTTATGATTATGTGTTTACACACACAGATTTTTTTGTAATTTTAAGTTTATTTTCATGCACATATTTGGAGTATGAATATAATTGTAAAATTAAGTTTCCTCACATATCCACACGACTGGTCGAATTTTGTTAAAATTTTACATGTGGATTGAAAATTACAGTTTCTTTTAATGGAAAACCAATGCCTTTTAATATATTTTTATCCGCATATTGCTGTAAAATTAATGACATATAATATTGCACGAATGAAAGTATAAACTTGTATGCTTTTTGATGCTCCAATTGAGTGCATTTATTTTAACGTAATTTTCAATCAATTTTTTTATTGAATCTTTGTATGTTTACATTCGTATTGATATACATGTCGTTAAAATTTCATTATTTTTTGTGTACACTCTTTTTGCCATTTCATTTCGGTTTTATCACTTACTACCATTTACTATTAGTAGTATCCATACATCGACAAGTTAGGTGACCACACTTTCACTTTGCCATCGCCTGACTTATCTTCCTCTTTCTTTCTTTTAATGTCTCTTCCATCGCACTCTTAAAGTTTACACTTTGTGCCAGGCTCTTCGCCCGAGCATAAATGAACTCCACTCTGGTGGTGGTAAAATAGATGTTGAACAAGATTCGTCTTCGAATACTCCGTCTTCCTGTTGAAATTCATACAAATTGAACTCAGTTGCAGACTATCTGAGCGTCTTTCGAATTAAAGATGATCTACTAAGTATTATAAAGATTTCGAAAGAACGCCTCAGTATATATGCCCACCCACAAAATAGAGATCGAAGGCGTAGTCACCGATTCTAGTGAGCGAAAATTTTGAATGGCACAGGATTGGTGTGGCAAGTGCACAGAGAATCTATAGGAAGACTTTTGCATTAGGAATGTTGAAAATCCAGGAAGCATAAGCATAAACATAAGTATAGGAGGTCGCCCGTTGTTGCTACTTCGTTATTGACTAGAAACAAATGAGATTGCAGAATGTTCATTGGAACAACACGCTTGGGAATAACATGATGAGCCACATTGTGCAACCCTCTGCATTTGCACATGTATCACGGAACGGCGAGAGTTGTTAGTAAGTGCTCTGGACAGCCAGCTGCCGAGAATTTAAAATTCAAAAATTTAACGTGTAATGGCTGCATTACAAGCGTTTAAAAAAGTTTACGCGTTTGGAAAGCGCCCCTCCCTTATATTGAAAACACAAACGAAGTTCTACGCAAAAATTCATGAGTTTTATATCATCTCACCTTCCACATCATCGGGTTTGTCGTTTTCAGGCGTGTAGGACCAAGCGGAGGTCGGCTGATGATTCATCAACATTGCTGTCTTTCAAATGAACCACTTTGGTTATATGACTAACAGGATGTCCCAAAATGACATCATGTCAAAAACGTTATCGGGCTCACTTCTTAAATCGAAGGTTAGGGTATTAGAACCACTTTCTTTTTCGGAGTACCCTAAGGGGCCATCCATATACCTGGATAATTTAGGGGAGTGTTGGGGTCACGAGGTCACTTTTCATTACATTTTTGTCATTTTTAAGAAAATGGTACAACTTTTTATCATTATTGGTGTGAGCACTTTAAATTTTTTTCTAGATTTTGAAATAGTCACAGTGCTGATAACAGTATAGTGTGTGAGTGTAAAAATTGAAAATATCGATGGCAACTATCATAAAAAAATCAGAGGAAATAAAAAAATTCTGCCTGAATCACTTGATTCAATCTTCTATAGCTTGGTTAAACACCCCTAATTTTGGATTTGAAAGCTTGTGGTTGAAATTACGAGCCTATTCAAGAATCCATAGGTTACTTCTTTTGTGTTGTTATGATGAATCTTTAAAACATAAATATAAAAGATCATAATGTCGTCCATAAATGAGATATGTCCATGGAAATATCACAAAAGACTAAAGAAGTGTATGATGTTCTGTGGTTTATTAATTATTCCCACGATTTTTATAAGTCCTTCTTCGCCATAGTAGTCCAGCACACAGGAAAATTTCCTGAAAACCAATTTTGTATGAAATTACTCGGTAAAATAGTTACGTCCCCGTTGACATCGTAGGGAGGTAGGTAGGAGTACAAAAAACGTCCACGCTTGTCCACAAAGGGGGAGGAGGAGTTAAAAACGAAGGTTTTTTCTCCACGTGGTAGACGGCCCCTAACCTTTCATTTAAGAAGTGAGCCCGATGACTTTTTTAACATGATGTCATTTTGTGTCCCCGGAATGAATATTTTATTTTATTTTATTGAAATATTATTTATTTTATTATTTTCCAAATTTCCCATGTTTTGTGGTATGCAAACTTAAATACTCGTCGATTTGATGGCATTTGCAGGAAGCACGTATCTTCCAGGTGACATCAATCGGGCTGACATATCTTTGAACTGAGCAATTATTGTTTGTTTGGTATTTATTCTGCCAGCTAGGGAAATAATCCAAAGGGTATCTGATGTGCGTGGGGAATGCGCATGGTTGTGTCTGAGTAGTGTGATGGCTAATCATGTATGAAAATTGACATTTTGCGAGAAGTATCCAAAACAAATTACAATTTTCGGTAGTCATATTGGCACGAAGAGCAAACATTGTTTAGTACATGTTTTAGTTTGTTTTTAGTTCACTAAAACATGTTCATTATAAGCATTAATAATGAAACAAAGTTCTCCGATTTTTGTTGCGATTATACTTCCACTTGGTGGTGGGTCTACCTGTAAATCGTCAAAAAATATAAGCAAGCTATATACAGAAAAAATAACTGCTCTCTCAGTTCGTTTACGGCAGCAATGGCGAAAACTGTAAAGCAACTACGTTCGACGGCCTGGAATTACCGTTTGCTTTACTCCGGAGCGATTATGGTACACTTTGTGTCGGCCGGCTACAGTTAAGCGTCCACATACAAAACCCTGGTGCTTCTAGAGAAAGGTTAGAGCATCGCGGGCAAGCCGGGTTGCGGTCCGACAGCATTTCATGACTGGAAGGTGCAGCAAGCACCGAAATGGAAAACGGAAGGCAAGGTGGCGAAATCCTTCTGCGACCCAAGGTGACGATCAAAATAGGGAAAAAGTCAACCGTGACGGAAAAGTGAGCGGTCACCCAAAAGCTCGACAGAAGGTGCCCTTCAAGGATGTTTTTTTGCGAAGCGCAACGTGGTTATGATCATGAACGATCTGACGTACCTGACGTTCGACGAATATGACTGGCAGAGGATAGACTATTTCACGTCCCCCAGAAAGGAGGTAAGCAGCCATGTATAGTACATTTCCCACACGAAGTTCCCAAAAAGGTCCTCTTGTGGCTGACAATCAGTGAGAAGGGGATGTCAAAGCAGGAAACTTTTGTTTTACCACGAAACTGTTTTTACATATAGTGAGGTATATTGGGAAGTGCATAATTTTTTTTCGAATGTCTGTCGAATAATTAGCTAGGTAAATGAAGTTAGTTTTTTTTTTCTGGCAGCCACGATTTCTCATGTTTTGGTTTGGATGATCTAAAACAGGAAAACCCAATTGATTCTTCAAAAGTATGTGAACGGTTATCGTTCCTACCAGAATATAGAATATGGAATATAGAAAAGTTGTTAACATTTATTTTTGTCGATTATTCCCATGATTTTTAACATAAATTTTACTATATCATTGCCAATAATTAATGAAAAATCATGTCAGTGGTAGGGACGATAGCCAGGCGTCTTGCGAACATTGCAATTTTTTTATGCAAGTCGGTTAAGTAGTTCGGCTCGAATCATAGCGGTCTGTTTAAAAAGCAATGCCAGGTGTGCGCTTCGAGCGCCCCGAACCTCCAGCGGTATTATCATTTTTGGGTATTTTTCGAAACCATCCGATGAATAATTAGGTTTCTACAGTAATTCTAAAACTATAAGAAAACAAAATTAAAAAAAAAAACGGTTTTATGAAATAAACATTACCTTACTAGCCTCTGAAGAAACACCACCTGAAGTACGAAGTCGCATTCTGGCCGGATCTGGCGTCGGCCTATTACGCAAAACAATTACTGAAGGAGAAGGAGCGTTTGAAGATCCCAGTTGTTCCCAAGAACGCCAAACCCCCTCCCCCTCGTACTCCAGCTGCATCCAATTGAAAATTTCCCCTTTTACTAAACTGATACATGCTGTAAGGCTTTTCGCGTATCATGTGAAATGTTGCAATGAAAAATTCCGGTAAAAAATAAATGTTTAACGACAGAATTGGTATAAATAAATTTTAATTTTAGTATAACATAAAGATTTGATCTAAATGTTTTGTAAAACCCTTACTTCACATATAACTATTGATCCACGGTAAAAACTTAGCCACATCCGTAAACACTGCATAATGATTCGGATCGCAGCTAACTTTGTTCTGCAGTGCGGCACTAACCGATACGATTCCTCGCAGAAACCACCGGTTGCTCTGCTTGAAAACCATTCCTCCTCCGCTATCGCCGTTACATACAGATGTTCCTGCGGAAAGGGTGAAAAAGAGTGAGATACAACTCCATCAGTCCAAGTGTTAGAAAAATTTCATCCAAATCACTCGCTACCATTTCTAAATCCAGCGCAGAATGATGTATTGGAGGTAACCTTGCTGAAAAAGTCTCGATTCGACCAAATGCACGTCTCGTGAGCGACCACCGGCATCTGTGCGTAGGACAGTTGCTCACTCACCAGTCCTTTTTCATTATATCCCCAGCCAGGCACTAGACCAACCTTATTAATCAGTATCTTGTAGTCTTCATCAAAATTCCAAAGGCAAGCCGGCCGAACAAAATGACCGAATTTAACATCGGCCTTCAACTTCAGCAATGCGATATCGGCAAAGAACCGTTCAAAGTTATAGTCGTTGTGGATCAGTACCCGATCGATTTTGGCATCCTGTTCGGGACCGTTCCATCGTTTCAGGTCTGTTTTTCCCAGGTATAGTAACAGGCTGCCGGACTCAACAGGACGCCGAGATTTTTCTAGCGCCACGCAATGAGCTGCCGTGAGAGCGAAACGAACAGATATGAGTGTTGCGCCGCACAGATACTTCAGCTCGGTAACCGATGACCGATAGAGGGCCCCGTGCCATGGAAATTGTGCGTGATGAACCGGTGACCCATGGGTTACAAGTGGATTCGCCTTTGGCACTACTGTGCCGCAGATGTCCTCGTCGTACGAATTGATGTAGTGAGTCTGAAAATAATACTGCACTAAATAGAAGATCGTCTAACAGTAGAGATTACCGTACCGAGCTCTCCACATTTTGAATGAATGCGTAGTCTCCTTGAAAGAAAGTTGGTTTTACGGTTGAAGGCTGCTTCCGATTATAATCTCCTTGGAAATATGACGGAGGCTCTGTCGTTGTTGTAGTACGAAACTCTCTGCTGGGCAGAGGGTCGTCTGTTGTAGTTCTGCTAGTAGCGTAGCCGTTTATCCGAGAACCTTCATGACTAGATACCGTTTGTCGGGTTGGTTTGGACGTTGTTCTGTCTGTTGAAGACTGACTGTTCGTGGGTTTCTTCCAAATTGTAGGATCTTGTATTGGGTCATAAGTATCATAGTTTTTAGGTGCATTGGGTTGTAGTTTTTGATTGATGCTAGATTCATTGTATTTGCTTGATGTCTCTGAAAATCTAAGAGTATGTGAGATTCAATACAAGTGTTGGCTTTAAAAACTTCGGCTGTACCTTGATTTCATGAATAAGGGATCAACTTGTGATTCCGGGAAAACTGAATCGGGAGAGGGTGTTGATACGTGCGTGTTAGTATTCGGAACATCAGAGCTATGATGAACAATTGAGTTAATAGGCTGAACTGAATGAACGACATACATTTCATGCTTGTTATCACTGCTGGAATGTTTTTAAATCAAATCTATAGTATTTTGGAGTTTAAGTGTTTTGGATCTTACGTTTTCGGTCGACTTTCATGCCTCTCTGATTCACCTCGATATACTATAGGTCTATCGTACGTGTTCGCTATGCTTGTTTTAACATGTTGATCTGTAACCGGTCTTAAGGACGGTACGTCTACGCAAATGTTCTGTCCATTGAAACGAACCTGATGCAGCTTCGGGACCCTCCCGTAGTCCGAATGTTTTACGTAGAATTTCAAAATAAGCGTTTCACCGGCGTTCAACCGATACGATTTGTCCTCAATGTGGAAGTGTAGGTTATCCTTCGTCGTGACATCTTTGAAGTACGCCTGGAAAAGAGAGACGCGCTAAAGCTTACCATGCTTCGGTAGCGTTAGTAAATCGATACCCCAAAAACATAAATTTGACCATCGAAGATCACATCTATGAAAATTCCGTGTAGTGGAACGTTTGTTTTCAATCGCAGCGTTCCGTACCACGTGTCTTGACTATCGTCCTGTTCATCATAGTTGAAAACCGTTGGACAGGGCGAAGTTTTCTGGTGGCTACGAGACGCGATCGCTATCAGTAATGCGGTGATGGTGAATAACTGAAATTGGATGTTCAATTCGTTATTTGGCTAACAGAATCTAAATCTACTACTTATATTTACAATAAAAATAAAATCCAAATAATAATCATACGTATGGGACCATTCATAAATTACGTAACGCAAAAATTGCCCAAAATTGACTCCCCCCTCCCCCCATGTAACAAATTGTCACAAATTTAGTTATCCCCCCCTCCCCTATTACGTAACAAATTCCTTGAAAAAAAATGTTTTTCTTCGATGAAAACATGTTACGTAACGATCTAGCTTACTCCCCCTCCCCCCTATGTCACAATATGTAACAACTTCTCGAACCCCCTCCCCCCCCCCTAAAAGCGTTACGTAATTTATGAATGGACCCTATGTAATTTACCCAGATTTTTTCTTTGATGGTGGATTTTTTTTGCTAGCTTGTTATATTTACAATTATATTTAGAAATAACTTTTGGTTTAGCTGAAGATAATGAAATGGGTTGGTTTTGTATTCCTAGTGACGCTTAAACTTCATTGGGGCGCGAACATGCGACAACTTGGCTATGAGGCAGCTTCCTTATTCTCTGTACTGCCAGACCAGGGTAGTTTGAAAATAGCATAGCCCCTCATTTTCCTCAAATGATAAAGACATTTTTCTTCTTTTTTAATTTTTTTTTGTATTTTATACTGGAATGGTTTTTTAAATTTTTTTTATATATATTTTCAATTTGATTACATTATTTTGTTTGCTTTACATTTCAAATTTAGTATATTGGGTGTTCAGCCGCAAGTGGTGACTTTTCATCCCTATTGTTTACATGATTCGGTTTATTATTATTAAGATATAATATGCTTTCGCACAGTGGCGGATCCAGGGGGAGGGTCCTGGGGGTCCGGACCCCCCCGAAATTTTTTTACTAGTTGAGAAATTTTAAATAAGTTTAAATTTTATATTAGTTTCACACCCAAAATCATTCCTAACCAAATTTGACCAATAAACCTGATATTCATTACATGAGCTTATTACGAATTACAAAATGTACAATGTTCTTTTTAAAATCGAAATTTCGGACCCTTCCCGAAATATTTTTCTAGATCCGCCCCTGCTTTCGCAGTTAAGTGATTTTTGCAGTAGGAAGTTTTAAACCTACCTGTCATGTGAATAAGGAGCTTAACAAATCTTATAAACTAACTTAGAAACTATAAAGAGAGCTAATCGTTGCAATTGGTGATTGCAACGATTTTTGCCGGAAGTTGCTTATAATACCGTTCGTCATAATTTCTAATGCTTCTATGTTTGCGAGTCTGTGCAACTCGTTTGTGTTAAACCAGGGAGGAAGCTTCAAAATCATTTTCAGAAGTTTATTCTGAATCCTTTGACGCGTTTTCTTCCACAACAACTTTCCCAGATTGGCACTGCATATAGCATTGCCGGTCTAAATATTTGTTTATAAATTAATAGTTTGTTCTTTAGGCAGAGCCTAGAATTCCTATTTATAAGAGGGTATAAACATTTTATATATTTGTTGAATTTTGTTTGGATTCCTTCAATATGATCCTTAAAAGTGAGTTTTTGTCGTAAATCAAACCCAAGTATTTAAATTGATCTGACCATAAATTTAATAATATGGTTATTATTTGGTTTAAGAGAATAAGCTCTTGGCTTATGCAAAAACACAATCAATTGTGTTTTACCGCATTAGTGGAAATTTTCCATTTTTTCAGGTAATCATTGAAAATATTCAAACTTCGTTGCAGTCGACTGCAGATAATCAGAGGTGGGAAAATACCGGTTGAGTACCGGTATGGTAAACCAAATTTCTACACGTGTTTGTGTTTCCTTTACATTGTGTGCGGTCTTACCGCTGATTGTGTTTCAACGAGACACGAAAACCAAACCGAGTTTCGTTTATACAGAACCGTGGTTTGGTTTTGATTTTCGTTTACCGGTGCACGAGTATGAGAAGGAAACACGAGAATAACGAAACCAAACTTCGGTTGTGTTGCGGTTGTGTATTCGGGTTGATGTTTATCGGCTAAGCTAGTACTGCTAGTATTTTTATTACGAATTCTAAACAAATTTCTTTTGGGTGTAAGGTATCTTTTCGATAATTGAAAAAATGTCTTCGAACATCTTTCTGTTAAAATAAATTATGTTCGTTGTTATAACTGTTGTTCCTTAACTCAATATTGCGACATTTTCATAATGATTTATAATCAGGAAGTTTGCAATATGAGTATGTTTGGTATGGGAAACTGCCCAAAAATCGAAAGTAAAAGGAAATCTCAGCTATTTTTATATCTAAGGTAGCAGATCAAAATTTAAGATGACGGTATATTCAAGATTATCTGTCATCTAGAATCATACGACATGGAAATTTTTAATATAAGCAATATGTTAAAAGATCGCAAATCGCTGCCTGCTGTCATTTAAAATATGATATGGATGGCTATATTCAATACTACTGGCATTCAATAACGTTTTAATGGTAAAAAATCGTGAAATAAGGGTACTTTTGATATCAAAAAGTTGTCTAGAGATTTAAAACTGTTATTCGTCGCCAATTTGCATCCCAATATGCTGATATTTTCACGACGATTTAGCATTTAAAGGCATGCATATTTTAATAGGAATATAATTCTAAGAAAAACGAAGCTTGAATTGCATCGTAAATTAGAAATTCAAAATGGGGGAATTATATTAAAAATTATGGCCTATTCAAGATGATTTAACAACTAGCATGGTTACAGTATGGACCAATATCCACATTAATGATTGAAGGATGTTTTATATGTTTTGTTGTAATGAGACGGACAATTTCGTGATCGGTTACAATGTGAATAATTTTTTTTCTTTCGAATGCTTGCGCAATTTTTTTTTTTAAATCTGATTGTTCTGCAGTAGATTTGTATACACACATCGACTGGTATCGCCGGAAATATTTATTCCTTAAAGAAACTTAGTTTCCAACGGCGGCCTATTAAATGAAAGTATTCTTACTATTCGTTAGTTGAGTTAGTTGCTGTTCTCAATAAATTAATTTTTTTTAGCAATTGAATAATTGAGTGGTAGTTTTCTCTTAACTCGAATATTCACGACCAAACCTTCTAGAGGACCTCCATAATGTGTCAAAACGATGTACATTAACAGCAACAGTGACCGAAATGTTTTACCAGTACTCAGTAAATAAGGACCTAATCGTTTAACAGTGTGTGCCCCACTTGCGTCTGAGTTGCTTACCATATGTGAATAACACACACATATACGCAATTGCCTCTGTGCAATGATATATGTATCAATTCGATGCACCATACAGTAATAACAAGGATAAGTAATGTGACTATGTGCTCGAGATTATTCGAGAATCGCCTAACCAGCACAACCAGACATGGATTAGATTTCATTGATACGACTATTGGAGATATAAATTCATCAGGACTCTTTGAATGAATGTGAAGTTATTGATTTCATTTATTTAATGGATTTTATTGTTGTTGTTATTTCATTGATTTCGCTGATTTCATTGTTTTCATTAATTTCAATTTAAACATTTCGACATTACTGTCAATTTATATGCTCTAGACAATTTCGCCGAATCAAATATATCTACATTTCTCGGTTTCATGCAATATTTTGCCAAGGCAAGGTAGCGGTTTTTAGTTTGGTGTACGCCATCTTGGTTTTCAGCATTGAAACAAACATCAATTGTTGAACTGTTAACAACTGCTCAGAACCAGCCATTTCGATATTGCCCCATCGACTCTCAACAACTAATTGAACTCAATTCAGTTGTCTATTCGGCAACACTGCAGACTAATTTACTGCTTCTTCTTTCAACCGAAGCACCGTGTACAGAAAAAACCAGGCTCGGTTTTCTAAAGCCAAACCGAAACCGCTGCTGAGAATACATCAACACAAGTTGAAATTCGTACACACATGTAAACGGTGCTGAGTGACTCGGTTTGGTTTTATAAACTGCGACTCGGTGGAGGTTTTTCTTTCGTATACCGTGTGAACGAAATCCAAACCGAATACGATGTGCATCACTCGTTTACACGTGTTGAGATCTTGACAACCATACCGGTGAATATACGTACCGGTTGGTTTTCTTACCCACCTCTGCAGATAATACGAAGACTCCTACCAGTGACTGAGATGCTAGTATCATCAGTATCTCATGGTAATTTCGGGAAAGTTTTTAAGAAGAATGTTGAAAATTCCAGCATAACCTGGAGCTTTCATATTTTTTAACTTTTTCATGATGGATTTGATCTCATCATAGTTTGTTTCAACAATCTCGTTTAGAGACAATACTCGATTTGAAAAATTTGCATATTTTTGTGAGACTTCGTTTTCAATAGGACTCACAACATTGAGGTTAAAATTATGTACGCTCTCAAACTGCTAAGCAAGTTTACGAGCTTTTTCTTCGTTTGTAAGAAGTATGTGGTCACCTTCTTTTAAACCTGGAATTGGTTTCTGAGGTTTCTTAAGAACCTTAGAAAGTTTCCAGGAACGTTTAGAATATGGCTGTATTTCTTCAACCTCTTTCGCGAAATTTTCATTTCTTAAGCGTGTGGTTCTATGTTTAATTTCTTTTTGTAGATCCTGATAGATACATTTCATAGCAGGATCCCGAGAACGTTAATATTGACGTGTTCGAACATTCTTCAAGCGAATCAGAGGTTGAAGATCGTCACCAATAATAGGAGTATTAAATTTTATCTGTTGTTGGTACTGATAAATTTCTAGCATCAACTATAGAATCACTTAAATTTCGTAAAGCCGTCAGCTATATTTTGCAAATCATGATCATGATTAAAATTATTCTCAATATGAGTTTTGTACCTTTCCCAATTCGCTTTGTGATAATTAAACACCGAGCTAATGGGATTGGAAACAGCTTCGTGAGAAAGTGAAAAAGTTACTGGAAGATGATCAGAATCAAAGTCAGCATGTGTAATCAATTCGCTACAAAGGTGACTTCGATCTGTCAAAACCAAATCAATTGTTGATGAATTCCTTACAGACGAATAGCACGTAGGACCATTCGGGAACAAAATTGAATAATAACCAGCAGAGCAAACATTAAAAAGTAGTTTACCGTTGGAATTGCTTTGAGCATTATTCCAGGATCGGTGTTTGGCGTTAAAATCACCGATTATGAAGAATTTCGACCGATTTCTTGTAGATTTTTGTAAGTCTCCTTTCAAAAAATTAATTTGCTCGCCAGTGCACTGAAAAGGCAAATAGACGGTGTAACAGAATGTTTGATCCTGCGATTAGCCGCTATTGCGATTCCTCCGCCGGATCCAACAATTCAATCATAACGAGGAATAACAAAATTAGAATTACTTTTCAATTTAACATTTGATTTTTAAAAAGTTTCGGTCACAACGGCTATATGCACATTATGTATCCTCAAGAAGTTGAAAAATTTGTCTTCGCCCGTTTTCAATGAACGAGCATTCCAATTTAATAAATTCAAATGATTATTTAAAGTCATTATTAAACTTCAATTTCATTACAATTTTACTAGCAAATTCCCACCCCGCTTGAAAAGCTTTAAACATGGAGGTAGAATTTAACAAAGCAATCGTCATAGATAACACAGATTCTTGCAAGTATTTTAATTTTTTTTTCCGACACGCTACCTAGATCCATTGGACGAAAGGAAGCGTTTGGTGCAAACGAGTTTGTAGGTGTGGTAGTGTTAGCCGTTTTTTGGCCTTGTTACCTGCCACTGAAGCATAAGATGACACATCATTGTAGGATGGGGTGATGGAGATAGGTAGAGAAGTTGTTAACCTATTTTGAAGCGAATTAACACGTTTGGACTTGCTTCCTTGAAGTGTACCTGAAGAAGTAGGTAAATTGTTTATTTGATGTTTTTGTTGCCTAGAACGAGAATTTATAATTTTCTCTCGAACAGTACAAACCCAGATGTTCGATTTATGGTTTTCGCTACAATTAGCGCATTTGAAACTTTTTTTGTTTTTTTTTTTTTTGTACCGGACAAGTATCTTTTGTGTGCGATTTATCACCACAGATCAAACATGTGGAATCCAAATGACAATTTTTTGTGCTGTGCCCAAAGCCTTGGCATCTACGACACCGGGTCAGATTTTGAATTCTGCCCCCATATCGTCTATAATGTTCCCACTTTACTCGCGCGTGGAACACAAAACGTACTTTTTCTAATACTTTCAAATTATTAACCTCAGTATGGTTAAAATGAATTAAGTAAAGCTCCTGGATAATTCCAGAGCGTACTGGCGTATTATCGCCGCTAGCCTTTTTCTTCATAAGAATAACTTGTGAAGGAGAAAAGCCAAGTAAATCTTTCAATTCATTGGATATTTCATCCAAACTTTGACCTTGTGGTTGCCCTTTCAAGACCGGCTTGAATGGTCTATCTGTCTTGAAATCATATGAATAAAATTTATATAACTTCTCCGTAAGATACTGGAGTAGTCATTTGTAGCCAATCAATTCCTCCGCTGTAACTCGACATTCTCCTCTTCGGCCAATCTGAAAAGAGACTTTCACGTCCGGAAGGAGCATCGAAAGCTCAGTTCGAAAGGCTTTGAAGACGGAGATCATCACTATTATAGGCGGAGGTAATTGCGGTTTCTTCTCATTGACTGAGAAAGATTGTCGAAAAAATATAGCTAGTCTTGAGTAAGACTGATCGAGCGAAAATATAGGTAGTCTTGAAAAAGACTGTTGCTGTTGGAGAACTCTAGGTAAACCAGGAGCTATCAAGATTTGTGACCGGTTCCAACGAAGGTCCAAGCCGGTATGTAATACTGGAATGGTAAAAAAGGTTTATCGTACGGTAATGCCCCAACCGGATTTCGAAAATATAAGCAAACCCAAGAAATTCGCGCTATTTCTTACATTGAAATTACAAACGAAACCCCGCGAACGCGCTGGAAAATATAGCGATTGTCACAGTTTCATTGAATTAACTACGTTTTATTTCATGACATATATCGGCAGAAGTGGTAATTGTTGTTTATTGCATTAAGTAAAACTTTTTTTCATGCTATTGTAATATTCAGCGCAATGGTTTGATAGTGTTCAAAATGCTATCATGCCTTGAAAACACCATCACCATGGTCCTGATCTTGTGGAACCCCTACATAAACCATACATAGCAACTTTCTCATGACGAAGTGTCGGCAACTTTTTCCGGTCAGCTAAGACCAAGTCCTCGAGAAAGCTAAGCTATTCGAGGTACTGCGTATCCTGAAATCCATCTGTAATTCCAGCATACTAGCGACCGACATCGATTTGACCATGTCATCGGCGGCCATTTTCTCACCACGAAACAGCGATCTTTTTCGGTCAGGTAAAGCCAAGCAGGGTAAATGTTCCCATTCGAGATACTGCGCACCCTGTAAAAGTTCGATAATCGAATAACATAGAGTTCCCGCTTTTGTTTATCCAGGTAACTATAATGAATGTATGCCTCCGTTGAAAATTTACCCCCGTTACAGGTCGATACTATTCCTTTTTCTGCAACTGCATCGCCGGGAGATTACCACCCGGGTCAATTGCGAATTTATTATCAGAACGTGAGAGGACTACAGACTAAAATTGACAAGCTGATCTCTCAAACTATTTGGCAGGTACATGGTTTACCGTAATGACCGCTATCCGACAAATCTAGGCAAAACTAGGTGGTGTTCTATTCACCACTGTCAGATATTAGCCTAAGATTCGAACAACTTTGGATAAACTGTATCGATTTTGTTGGCTATTTTCGGCAAATTTGAGACTAAGAGAAACGAAAGCAACGAAATTGAAAGACGGATAGGTATTCTAGAGCGAATCAGTTATAAACTTAGAACGGAAAACTAGAACTAGGCAGGCTCATATGGGCATGATCGAAAGGAAATGTGAAGAATTCTTTGCCTTATGCAGAGTAGGAGTTGGGCGTTGCACCCAAGTCTACCGCATGGTCTATGGTAGAACATAACTCATCATCATGTTTTACCGCCGACGCCGGCAAAAAATTCTTCACAAATCCTCGCCTAGAACGACCATGCGATCATTCTTCTCCCTTTCTGCTAGCATCAAGCCGTGACGTATGCATTCAATCGACACCAAGCTATCGGTGTCGCACCGATCCTATTGTGATTGAACTACTTATTGATTTTTTCGTTCCGCACACACGGATGTCTGATAGCAATTAATGACACAGCTCAGCTAGCAGAAATCGAATTTTTTATCTACTTTTTTACCAACTAGTTTATATGTTACTATGTTTTAATTGCCGCAAGGTTCTACTGTATCGATTTTGGTAAAAAAGTAGATAAAAAATTCGATTTCTGCTAGCTGAGCTGTGTCATTAATTGCTATCAGCCATCCGTGTGTGCGGAACGAAAAAATCAATAAGTAGTTCAATCACAATAGGATCGGTGCGACACCGATAGCTTGGTGTCGATTGAATGCATACGTCACGGCTTGATGCTAGCAGAAAGGGAGAAGAATGATCGCATGGTCGTCCTAGGCGAGGATTTGTGAAGAATTTTTTGCCGGCGTCGGCGGTAAAACATGATGATGAGTTATGTTCTACCATAGACCATGCGGTAGACTTGGGTGCAACGCCCAACTCCTACTCTGCATAAGGCAAAGAATTCTTCACATTTCCTTTCGATCATGCCCATATGAGCCTGCCTAGTTCTAGTTTTCCGTTCTAAGTTTATAACTGATTCGCTCTAGAATACCTATCCGTCTTTCAATTTCATTGCTTTCGTTTCTCTTAGTCTCAAATTTGCCGAAAATAGCCAACAAAATCGATACAGTAGAACCTTGCGGCAATTAAAACATAGTAACATATAAACTTTGGATAAATATTCGTTCTAACGACATAAATATAAGGTTTTCGTGATCGTGTAATGCTTTACTGACCAGATGGTGTTATTGAACATGCTACAAATGTGCACGGCAACTAACTCGTGAAAACGTACTTCAGATCTTTTGTTCGTGAAAGGAGAAGATTCAATTAATTGCACCATATATGAAGTATCGAATAAGTTGGGACACCAAGCACACACGCGTACAAGATTGCGTACAAGTTTTACATGAAAAAACTTTGAGTCAGATTAACTTTGTCAAATGGAAGTAAATAAGTCTTTCAGCTACTTATTCTTATTCTAAACCAATTAACAAATAAAGATTAACCAAAAAATAAATATAATGTATTAAAGCTTCTTTAATTTTTTTTTTATTTATTTGAATTGTTTGAAGTGTCCCAACCTATACGACACAATTTTTTTTTGTCCATTTTTCCGTCATGCAGAAAATTGATCCTGAGTCTTATTTAAAATAGCAAGTAAACATCTTCCATTCGCAGACATTAAGCCACACAATATATCTACAATATGGTGCACTAAAAGCTAAAAAATATTGTCATGAAAACAAGATATCAGCTTCTAAATAAACCCGTCCCAACCTGGACTACATTCCCTTACGTCCTTCCGGTATGTTTCTCAAAAACGAAACATTATGGTAAATTTTGCAACCTATTTGTGAAACACTTTTCACGTGTGTTCAAAACTGATTCGGCTGATTCTACTCAGGTGCAACATAGTCTTCGTGATGTCCCTCGTGACGTCATTAACTTTGGAAATATTCAGTTGTCTGACGATGACACTTTACCTGCAATAAGGAAGTTGAAGTCCTCAACAGCGGCAGGGCCTGACGGAATTTCTTCCGTTGCACTGATGCTAGTTCGTGCTAGTATATTGTGTACATCTTTTAAAGTAATTTTAACCAACCGTTATCACAATCAGTATTTTCCATGTACTGGATAAAGTCTGTTTTTCGAGATTCTAGAAGGAGACATTCCGTGTGACCAAGGCCTATATATCAAAGGATCAACATGTCTTTTTCTCCGTCAGATCAACAATTACCAACTTACTCCACACAGTATTGAAAATATAGAAGAAGGATCACAGGTACGCTGTAAATATGGACCTTAAGCCAGCATTCGACCGGGAAAACCATTATCTCCTACTGGCGAAGATTGAACGAGTGGGTGTATGCCCTGCTTCCACTACATGGCTTAAGCTATATCTTGTAGATCGTGCCCTATATGTGAAACTGGGAAACAATGAATCATACAGTTTTATTAACTTGTCGGGTGTGCCTCAAGGATGTAACTTGAGACCTTAAACCTTAAACAAAGTCAGAGCAAGAAAATTTAAACGCTGAAGCGAATGAAACTTGTATTAAAAATGATAGGAATACATTTTTAAGATTATTGTAATGTGTAATTCTACATTTGTAAACGTATGTAACATACGCATTACTAAAGGGACAAGCGAAATGCTCCGTTAGTGACGCCGAGTCTAGTCATAAAAAATGTGTTGACAACATCGCCCTGCTCGCAACAGATAGCAAGCATGGTTTAGCATAGACTTCAAACTTGGTTTTTAAACTGCGCCAGTGCCAAGTATTCTGTTTGACCATTCAGTAACGCTCTGTCACTGACGTCAAGCTCGGTTTGGCACGTCAGTCTAGCCATGGATCGCATTCTTAGGTGAGCGGGCGATATTGATCAGTCTACTCCAAAACTGCAACCTGATGCATCGTCAATAACGGAAAATTCTGTACCTGGGATGGGATTTGCGGATACAAAAAACTTAACGCAGAATGCAGCCAGTCCATTCAAAATCTGTGAGGCAGAGTTAGGCAAACAGAAATAGAAAACATCTATCTGCGAATCCCGTACCAGTTCTGTAAGTTTTTATACGCTTTTCATAAAAATCTCTGTGAAAACTAGCCGTCTATGCGTAAATATTTGATCAATATAAATCATTGAGTTCGTCACTATTTATAGGCCATGTTCCCAACTATACATAACATTATTTTCTCGAATGTTTTAACACAAATTGCGGCATTTTGGTTAATCTGATTTTTCCATTTTCACAATGAGTTACACTGGCTCCTACTTCATTCAACAATATCAAATGTCCGCTGAAAAATTAATGATGAGTCATAATAATAATCATTGATGACGTCTTATAAAGATATGCAAAACATCCATTTTTAAATATCGTCGCCACAAGCCAAGCTATAGCCACTAACTTGTTGAAAACAAGTATATTTGCATTCTAACGTTGATCGGAGCTTCTAGATACCGTGTTACTTTCAGTCGCACTTAAGTTCATAATTTATTAGCCGTTGAAAAATGTTGGTCGGTGAGCATTTATTATGAACCCTTCACTATCTTCTCAAACCATTATCATTAATCAACCTTCTAAATGATAGCAATAAAAACCAAATCAATCACACCTTCATTGCCACGCTTCTGTTGACATTACAACTTAAATTGTAACCGCGAATATCTGCCTCCGCAATAAAAACACCTTAAACGAAACGAACTCCGAACTACGTATTACACGATCGTTGCACAGGGAACCGACCGGGGTGGAACAAAAACTGCAACTAATCCTGGTACTTCTAATTGCTAAGCTGTCTCGATCGTTCTCCTAGAGTAGCTAGATAAACTGCTTGTTCACCCCCAGCGAACCTATGCATAGAGATAGCGTATGAATAGTTCGACATGACGTTCTATGACGAGCGACTGTGAGATTTCAGTTGAGACGATGAGGGGTATAGAGGAGATCGGAGATTAAGTTTCATTTTCACCTGCTATGCGGTACTTGCTTCAAGCAGTAATCTCAATCCGAGCTTAGGTGAACATAACAAACAGTGATTGAATTACTATCTGCAATAGAACGCCTATTTTATTAATCATAGCTAACCCTTAGAGGATAGCAAAATTTTAGTTTCATCTCAATAATTTTTTTCGATTTAGTTACATTACTTTTTGAAATTTAAAAAAATTTTGTTATTGAACGTTTTAACACTTTTATCTACTTTATTGTTTTATAGATTATCACCATCACCACCAAGTAGTTTAATATTGAGACGCATTAATTCAAATTCAATTCAACTGGATGTTGGTTCGAAATGTATACCAGTTATGCAGAAAGGCAAACAACACCCTCGTTATGGTTTGCGAAGTCTCCACAATCAAACCAGTACAACAAACTTCACTAGTCAACAAGAAAGAAATACGGAATCGGAAGATTGCCATACATTCATGGGATGACACAGAAACTGGGATTGAATGTTTAGCAAATTAAATCGCGAATCACTTGGCTTTAAAAAACGCGACTTTATACTAAACGGTAAGCGATTGAAGTCAATGTGTTTTGTAGACAAGCATATTGAAGTGGGAAATGTTCCTGGTCGCTTTTGCGTATAGCAAAAGTCTACGTTTGTCTACAACGGTGGCTTTGACTTTCTTCTTGTATTGCTAATTATAAATGGGTTTGAAAGAGAGTTCTGTGGACGCTTCGAAGCTAGTACACTATGTAGGTACCTACTCTTTAAGCAACCACTTAATACAGAACCCCGTGACTGATTGTTGCTTTTTGCGTATATTTAGATATATATTTGATCTTAAGAAACACTTTTAGGAAAAATGCGAAATGGTTGTTGCATCGACGAACTCCCAAAATTCCTCTCCGCTGCAGATTTTCACAGTGAAATTCCTGCAGTCGCGAATTGTCATCTCAGACACCATTAATAAATACAAGTTATTAGTAATCAGACATGACTCAAAAGTACAAACAGTGTCAAAGGTTAGCATTAAAACTGCCATGTTAACAAGGCAAAATCTGATTTTCAACTATAAGTGGTTTGAATTTGTTTATTTTTTTATTTATAAATTGCTCGTCAAAGTCAAAATGTCGATGTATTGAGACTGAAAGTTAATGGCAAATGTCGATTGATATAAAGTTCTATTGAAAAGACTTTTAGCACATCCCATAGAGACTCCTGAAGTAATTGAATTTCCATTTGATTGCTGATTTTCTGGCATATCTTCAAATTACCTGACACAGCGCAAATTTACCCCGGGCCGAGGTAAATTGGCGCTATTTTCGCGTCACATAGTTATGTCTATAATAATGAAGACAATACTTAGTCTTAAACCTGTATATTCATACACTCAAGGGTTTTGCAGTTTCTACAGATACTAAGAAATGTCTCCCAAACATGATTAAGTTTGTTCAAAAATCACTAAAATGACTGATCTTGTATCATACGATCATGATACAATAAACTTAACAATATATTTTAATGTAGTCCAGCTACTTCTGACTCACCAGTTATAGTTGTAAACATAGCGTTGTATTATAAACATTATCGCATCGATTAGTTATTAAATATTCGACGTGGGTGTGCAGTATCATTACACTTTTGAAGTCTTCTATCTAGCACCGCTGTTGTATTACTGTATGTATCTATATGAAACAGAGTGCCTTACTAATTTATTAATTACTCGGTGGATGTGTACAAATTGGCATTAACAGCTTTGTTTCGTTGTTAAAAGCAAGATAATAACACAAATGCCCTGAAAACGGTGGAAGGCTTGTGTTTAAGCGTAACGAAAACTCGCATCAAGTGCTACCATTTGATTAAATGCGTTGAACAAAGATGGCGGACGCTGCTTTAACCAACAACTTCAAATGGATGAACGCTGTGAAACATCCCAAAGTTGTCCTATTTTATTCATGAATTCACTCATGGATTGTTCGTGTGGAATAATGGTATTCATGTTCAGAATTTCATGACCCTAGACACGATTTTCGTAATTTCTTTGAGCGTTATCATGATATTTTTGTCTTGAGCTGACTGTCGGATTTTTTACACGGAGTTGTGTTGCCTATATGAATTGAATCATGAAAGTTTATCCGATCAGCAGTATCTCTTAGTTACGTTAACTATTTCACGAGCATGAATTGTGACTATCTAATTTGGGTGTTAAGCGCAGTTTCCTTTTATTTCGAACATTACACTGAATCTTATCAAAAGGTAATAAGGTTGCGGGTCTTAGTAGCTCAACATTATTTCTTCAAAATGCCTAAGAGATTTTTGTAAACAAACTTATTTTGCTGATTACTTCGCTGCAGAGAAAAATTCCAAGAAATATACACGTTAACTACATCTTTATCCTTCGTAGAAGCAATTTCAAATATTTTTAGCATTGAAACCAAAGAAAATTACGACACATTAAGAAAACAATTATTTTTATCCCTTTTGGAAAACTGGTGGGTTGCTAGCAGCTGCAAACAATAGTTCACTTAAAAATTTCAAAAGCATAAAGCAGAGTAATATGAAATCGCACATGATTAGAAATATCTTTTTAATTTGTGAACTTATTCAAAAGTGCACAAGTAACAGTTCTCGAATCCATGAATAATAATCTGAGTTTCATGAAATTGTTTAGGTAAACGTATAAAGATCATGCAGAAAATTGCATACTTTGTAACCCGTCAGGGTAACAATTTAGCACTGGGTGGAAATATACCTATTCGTGCGTACTCTCTCCGTAGAGTGTATTGTTTACTAAAATTTATGCTCACCGCTGTTTCGATACCATTCACATTTCCATATCAACATTAGAATAGGGCTAATAAGATTTGTAAACAAACTTTTGTTTTGCTGATTTCTCTTAATTTGTTATATTTTCAACCCAGAAGACATTTGAAATTGATTCTACCAAGGGTAAAGATGTTGATTCATGTATATCCTTCATGAAATTCGAATCGACAGCGAAGTAATGAGCAAAATAAGTTTGTTTATAAAAATCTCATTAGCCCTTTTGAAGAATTGATATTGATTTAGTTTGTTAATTTTTGTATAGTTTCGCGTTTGTGAACGGTTTTGTGCGTTCAGATAGGTGTAGCAATTTTTGTTTTATGTTTGTATATAAGAAACATAGGGTTTAGATAGGTCCCCGCTTTCGTCTCGTTGCAAAAGTGATTGCTAACTATGCTGTACCATTGCAATGACAGCTATGCGGCGGTGTATTTTTGGTAGTTGTTTGGTGGAGTGGAAAAGGCGGCCATCGAGAAAATGACGTATTCGTTTTTGACAGTGCACTACACCGGTGTAGTCGGTGCTACACTCATTCAAACTTGGGTGTAATCAGTCTATCTCTTTCTTTGCACTACACCGGTGTAGCACCAAGAAAAACGAAAACGCCATAAGTTAGATAGTGACGGACCACAGCCACGAACAGACGTTCGAAAAATTTATTTCTTTTTTTTCGAAACAGTTTCCCGCCACCGTAATAAAAGTGCAGTGCGCGCGTGCGCGTCCGTCAGTGTATCGGTTTGTGGTCCGGGCATTCGGATAAGTCCTGGTATACGGTCGCCGAAACAGGAAGCTAAACACCAAGGAATCACTCACTTCCTCGGCTAAACCAAAAGGACACAGATAACACCAGTGCCGTTCTCACTATGGAGGATCAGCCGAACGAGCCTAGCTCTCCTCCACAGTTAATCGTAAAGGAGAACGAAGCAGGGCGGACAAAGGTTCCAACAAAAGAGCCTTGCTCACCTCCCTGGCTAATTGTAAAGGAACCGCTGCGATAGCAGCCAACGGTACCAGCAGGAGAACACGGCCGTCGGAGTCCCGGCCGGTCGGATAAACTTTCGCCTTCCGCGATCGTCATTGCTGATTGGCTTCACCTGCAGAGTGCAGCACAGAAGAGAGGAGAATAAAAGTCGGTAAATTTAGTTAATTTGTTTTTTTCTCTTTTTTTGTTTGTTTATATACGAAAACCCGAAATACCGGTAGGAGCACCTAGGCCGCCCTGAAAAGAAGGGATAAGCCGGGCAAACAAGAACTCGAGTAGTGGGCAAACCCCTACTTACAACTTCATAAACCATATCATGAGCTGATTCACGAGCACGACTGGTGAATCGTGACTAGCATACTAGGAATCATGAACCGGTTCAAAAATCCGTGAATAATACAGTTAGTGCTGTGAAATTAGTCACTTTAAAATATTAGATTTATATAGATTACGACTAGGAAGCGATGTTAAAGGTTTTGACGTCGGCTGTCTCAATCAAATCAAAACTAGGATTTCTTACTACATAACTATACCGCCTAAGAAACCCTTGTTTTGATTTTTAAACACTGAGACAGCCGACTTCAAAATCTCAACTATTAAGAACATAGTTCTCGGGAAACAATCAACACTCTTTTAATTTTGTGCTTCAGTTTTCATTCACTAAAACCAAATCAATATAATAATGTGATAAATCATGAATCAGTTAACGTTGCACAGTCGGACCATAAACAATTGCAATGTTCTTAGATTCCTGGATAATATAATGAGTCAACATTTGGTTTATGAATAAAACACGGTTTGGAAACGCCATACAAGAAACCGTGATTGATGTAATAAACGAAACAAAACCTACACATAAAAGCGGGCGTTATGAAAAAATGTTGAACACAATTATAAGACACTTAATTTTTGTTCAAAGTCTTCTTTACGTTATGTAAAAACGTGATTGTTCCAGAATTCACGGCACTTTATTCACGAATTCGGAAACAACCCAACAAACATTTTGTGGGTTTATAAACGCATTAACAGCTGCTTTATTCAGCTCTAGCTGAACATTGGAAATATACGTGTAATCAAAAATCGTTTATTCCACCCTTAAGCATCTGGATTTGGAGAATTTATTCAGCTTGTCTCTGATTAAGACACATTAAAGAACAATTCTTCAGCATGTATGCAGCCTGAGCAAAACCACAGTTCAGCTTTATCAATAAACCTTTTCGTTATCGCTATTCAGCTGAAAGAATTATCATTGGAAAATAATTTAAAAAAAAAATTATTTCAAATTACACAAACGCCATCAATCTCGTTGGAAGCCATCTTTTCTTTTATTAGTGTTACGTTACAGGTAGAGAAAAATTGCATTACCTTGTTGTATATCCATATCACGTACCTGGGATTCGAGCCCGCAACCTGTTGAATACTAAGCACTTACCTGACTGTCTGCAGCAATCTTGCATACATTGAATGCTTAAGATTTCACCAATGTACCCACAACGTCGCTGTTGTGCTATCTTATGACAAGCGCCATTTTGCACATTTCGAGAAAAACGATTTTAAAAGTTTGAGATTGAATATCTTGAAACTTATAAATGGTATAAACAATTCAAAGAAAACAAATGATGCTTCTATCTATTCTGCATTAATTTCTCAAATATTACGAAAATCGGTTAACTACATAGCGAGTTTTCTTTAAAAATGTAAACAAAAGTCGGTCTCACACGTGTCATAGGTGTGTATTGATGACAAAATTTGTATGGCGTGTCATAATCGTGCATGGAAAATTTTCCATAGAGAAAAATCATCAATTATTAACTTTTATTCATATCTTTGGCTTCATTTGGGCTATAAACAATCGGTGAGATGCATTTTGAAGGAAATGAGTCAGGGAATCTAGAAAAAATAGTTATTTTTGGTTACAGTGTTGCCAAATATGCTATATTTCCAGTTTAAAACTTAAATTGCATTTTTGTCACAGTTCGTGCATTTTTGTTTCGAAAATGATTATACCATTGTGTTTATCAGATAGTTTTACATATAAAAACATCTCATACATAAAGATAATTTGGGCGAATCCCCAGACACAGTCATTTGAAGCAAAAAATTAAAAATTTCTCAGCACGTTTCTCGCTATATCTCAGTAACCAAGCAGAATATCAAAATTCGGTAAACGCCACTTTGTAGAGATTTTTTAGACAAGTAATGTGGCATATCTAACTCAGTTTACCCCAAAATGGCGTTTGTCATAAGATAGCACAACAGCGACGACAACGACAACGTCTTGGCTGCTGAATAGAGTTTGTACAAAGGATACAGTAGCCTTTTATAGATTTGAGTGAACCTAGTTGGCTTGGGTTCCAATTCCAACCTTCGATAATTTTTGTATTTTAATTTTTTTTTTTGAATAATTTTTAGAACATTCTGGAATTTTAAATTAGACAATTTACTAGTTTCAAAAACTGATGATTGTAGACGTTTTTGTATCCCAGGTGAGGACTTCTGGTTGTCACAAAACATTTAGATGAGTAAAAATGGGTGTTATATGAAAGTGATGGTAACTGAATGATGGATTGAAGCCTTTTATAATTCTAAGGTGGCAATCTTCTCGATTTATTTAACACTCCCTATCAAATGATTTTCTTTCCATCGTGATTTTTTTGGTGAGGGGAAGTCGCTGTTCGAATTCAAAAGTATATATATTTATATCAATTAAGTTCGCCTGCGTTAATAATTATTGTACCTTTGTTTGCAAGTCGATGGGTAGAAAAAATCATGGTAAATACTGGTGTCAACAATTTACAGCAACGTTGGAACAAAAAGTTTCTCTTGTGTTCAATATAAGAATATTCATGTTTCACAGACAGACCGTTTCGAATTAAAAGGTAAATTTACATAAACAAGGGCGCGTGTGATTTGGTAAGCTCGTACATTGAAAAACTGTAAATCGTTGGTTTCATGTGCTGAAAACTTAGCGCATATATTAAAAAAAACAAAATAAATTTTCTTTCGTTTATTCACCGTAATATATGCAAAAGATCTCAATTGGAATATACCGAAATACTTAGAAAATATATTGATTTCTCGCTTGTCAATTTTTGTAGTAGGTACAATTACCTTTGTTAAACACGTAATTCAGCTAAAAGTGAAAGGGGGGTATAATAGGGCATTGCAAAAATAATTTTTTTTTGAATTTTCAAAGGCCCCCCCCTCTCATATTGTAACAAATGTCAAAGTAAGCTCAGATGCCAAATTTCACATCATTTGGACAATTTTAGACCCCCGCCCACTTCGCTTGAAATTTTTAAAATTGGTAATATGGGAAAATATGGAGGAAAAATATATTAAATGCTATAACTTTTGAAGTAGCAATCAGAAAATTTATACCTCTTTTTAAAGTAAATAACCTTAGTATGTAAAGGAAGACATTCCTGTTTCTAGACAAATAGGGGAAAGTGGGGTACTGGGTCATTTTGGCCTCAAAATTCTCTATCTTTAATAATTTTTCTCCTACGTTATGCAAATCATACATATTTTGGAGTTTTTTTAATGTAAACAAATCTCAAAAATCGAACGGAACCTTTTTGACCTTTGTCCGAATACGGGAAGTTGGGGTTATAGGGCCTTTTGTCATTAATATTAAATTTTATCATTTTCTCGTGCATATATCTCTATTATTCTTCAATCAATTCTCATAAAATGTACCTTGTTAAACGTGAAAAGTCCTTAGGAACACAATAAAAATAGAATCGTTATCAGTAAAATTCAGAAACATCAAATTATCTTATATATAGTCTCGATTTCACATTTTTATCATAAAATTACACATATTAACTCCATTTAACAACAAAATTCTTATTAAATTTACTACTTTTAGTGTAAAATACGCTTGAGGATCGCATGACAAAGTTTTCATCCTGGAAAAATAGGGGAAGTTGAGGTATTAGGACATTTAACGAAAAAAATGTGATTTGTAGAGTTAATGTCCAAAAATTTGATGATTCTGAATTTTATCGCTAACGAATTCATTTTTGTTGTATTCATAAGAATTTTCCGCGTTCAACAAGCTATATTTCATGAAAATTGATTGAAGAATAATAGAGATATATGCACAAGAAAATGATAAAATTTAATATGAATGACAAACAGGCCTATAACCTTCCCGTATTCGGACAAGGGACAAAAAGGTTCCGTTCGATTTCTGAGATTTGTTCATATTAGAAAAACTCCAAAATATGTATGATTTGCATCACAAAGCAGAAAAATTATGAAAAATAGGGGATTTTGGGGTCAAAATGGCCCAGTTCCCCACTTTCCCCTATTTTTCTAGAAAGAAAAATATCTCCCTTCAAAGACTTAGGTCATTTCTTTTAAAAAGAGGTATAAATTGTAATTTTCTGATAGCTACTTCAAAAATTATAACATTTAGTATATTTTTCCTCTATATTTTCCCATAGTACCAATTTCAAAAAATTCAAGCGAAGTGGGCGGGGGTCTAAAATTGTCCAAATGATCTGAAATTTGGCATCTAAGCTTACTTACATTATATGCCTGCTGTCACAATATGAGAGGCCTTTGAGAATTAAAAAAAAAAGTTTTTTGCAATGCCCTAGGGTATAACGGCAAATGTAAAGGTAGAAACAACCTTTTGAAGACACGTAGTGCAGCTTAATGATTAAAGGTAATACTATTGGTAACAGCATCATTTAGGGACGATCCATAAATGACGTAGCATTTTTTGAGTGATTTTTAACACCCTCTTCCCCCATCGTAGCATTTCGTCACAAACCTCTAAATACCCCTACTTACGTAGCTTGACGGTAACTTTCCCTCCCCCCCCCCCCTTGTCGCCGCAAAAAAATTAAAAAAATGAAGAACGATGTTAGTAATTCCTCTTTAAAAAAGCTACGTAGTATGACATAACCCCCTACCCCCTTTCGTCACACATCATCGCAAAATACAAAACTCCCCCCTCCCCCATATAATGCTACGTCATTTATGGATGATCCCTCATTCAACTTGTAATTCAGACTAATTAAGATGGTTGAATAAAAGCTTTAATATTGTCGCTGTTACATTATTACATTATTAGCAGTATAGTTCAGCCTAGTTGGAACTGGCGAATACTGGATTTTAAATAGGCTGAATAAACTGTTAATGTTTGAATAGTTCAGCGAATGTTTTATTCAGCCTACATAACCTTTAATCTGCTTTTAAGCAACACGTTGTCTTATAGTTCAGCTTCTAATGTTTGTTGGGAATTCTTTTTCCGTCCGTTGTCTTCAACATAACTGATGTGAGTGAACTCATATCATAGTAGTTTGTTTTATTTAGGACATAGAAATAGAACATTGCATGATGATGCAATCAAAGGAAAAAATGACAGTTAGGGCGAGTTCGTTTGTAAGGTGTAAGAATTTTATATGCGACTCGGACCCAGTTTCATGTACTGCAGAAGAATCAAAACTTTTCTAATTTCATGTAAGCAACGACCTGTTAGAAAAGTGAGGTTAAATATTTTCATGCTATGTTCTATACCCCCATGCTCATGGTGTTTGACACAGACGGAACAAAATGGAGTTGCTTTTTCAGGAAAAATTGATTATAAATTGAATTGCTAAAATATCTTTAGTTCCAACTTTTATCGTATTGAGACAAAACTTTGAAACTTAAGCAGGATTTAGTGAAGCTATTCATCATATCATAGAGGTACTGAACGGAGCCTGGTGGAAGTTCGTTGTACCGTATATAAGTAAGTCACATGGAAAATAATTGTCTTGAAACCTTAGCACAATTTTGGACCTATGGGCGTATAAACGTAGTGCACGTTGTCTGATTTTTAGAGCGTTATAGTCGAGACGAAACCGTGATATAATCTAGGGCGATAAAAACGAGTATTGATAGAAGCGCGTAGAGATATATCTAAGTTTTCATTAAACCAAATTTAATATAAAAGTATGTTCTGGATCCCCGATCAATTATTATACGTGTGGTCGCAAAAGAAAATGGGAAAGGTTAAAGTTGTTCAATTGTTTAGAAAACCGACTCTGGTTACGATATATGTCACAAAAAAGACAAAGAGATTCGTGTCACATTCCATTCGATTATTCTAGGTTTTGTCGTATCAATTAAACACTAGAACACTTCCATAATCGGCTGCCTAGAGTTCAAGTTGCACATTTCACAAAAGGAAAATTTACATATTTCATAAACGAGAAATTGAATTGCATGTTCTACAGAAAGATTCTCTACAACAAACGATTAATCAATCAATCTTTTTCGGTAGCTGACTGCCCAGAACAATTAACATATCATAACATTTCTGTGCGTTACATAGATTGTTTTATTACTCCTACTATTCCACTAAACAAACTCCTTTCCATGACAACCGTAGGGATGCAAAGGTATACACCGTCTCCGTAACAACGGTTGTAACACTAACAGTTCATTTCACAACGACAGTAACCACGTATCCAGCACCATTAATGGCACTTCAACGTTTGCAACTCTCGCGACGTCGTGCCAACTGAGGATAGACAGTAATCTCCTTCTCCACACTCAATTTGTCGGTTTTCTGTAAAATTTCGTTTGATTTGCTCAATAGGCAAAACATCAGCAGCCCACAGTCATTCAAAATCACAGCTGCGTTCTACATATTTTTCGATTTATCAGCACGCATGTAGCATAGGCACAACTGCGAGAACGTCGATCTTTGTGGGGGCAGCAGTGATTTTGTCGGTTGTTTAGTTTGTACGACCTTTATGTTTCATATCTTTATACACAGAGTACGAGTAGCGGTGCTCAGCAGCTAGTATATAGAGTGCTGTACAAACGCCTTCAAGTAACAATGGGAATTTATCGCGCGTACAATAACAGCAGGCATATAATGGTAGAAGCAGTCAGCAGCACGCAAATCTGTGACTCCCAACAACAAAATAAATGTGACCCCCTGGTGGATTAGAGACTTTTGAGCGAAAAAAGATTGCTTGTGTTGCTATCGAGAGATGTTTCTCGTTGTAGAGTGAGAATGAGTGCCACGAACAACAGCTGGTAGATATTCTGCGCAGCTGCAGCAAGTACAAATTTAATGACTATAGCAAAACATGTGCTAAAAGAGTTACTGTCCGGGGATAAATAACTATACTGGCAGTTAGTGAATTATGCCGGAGAAACTACAGTCGCGGAGAGAATTATAACTGCCCACTGTATAATGCGAAAAGTGAGTAAGGACGATATTCAATAGTTCGTTTGTATTTGTGTTTCGACGCGTAACGAGATTTATACCATATCAAATATAATTAATTTGAAATAATTTTATGATTTGTGCTATTTCACGAAATACAAACCCAGTAAAACGGATTCTAGAACGGCGAAATCAATAACATACCGGACCGACCATTGTACCATAAATCAGGAACTGCATTGTCGAAACTTAAAATAACGTCACCATCGGAAACGACGAGAACAAAATTTGTTCCCGCTGGCTGGTAGCAGAACATTGCGGTTCTCATATCGCGCGTGACCCACCAACAAATGCGCGATTATGGTTAGCTGTTGCCACTGCCAGTACACATAGAACTCACGCGGCTACGGCAGACTCCGTCAGAACTCACGAAACATTCTCTGTTTGCGTATCGGATCCAGACGGTCTGTCTGGCAGGCTGAGCATAGCCGTGGTGTATAAATTGTATCGTATCACCGAGAGTGTTTTGCGATCCGTTTGTTGGTATCAGTCGGTTCGCAGCTTTGATCGTAACGAGACGTGACATTCCTGGTTGTCAGTGCGCTGAGAGCCTCGCACCACCCACTTCCGGTTACCTATCCAGCAGTAGTAGCATGTTGAGTGTATCAGGCTAGGAAATAGGAAGACGGATAGTCGAAAGGTGTTCTCGAAACTCATAAATTGCTAGTTAGTTGTTGTCTAATTAACATAATATTTTGCTAAAACGTACGGATCACTAGTCGTAATATCGATCTGGGGGCAAACTGTACGGTATCAAGGTTGTGATGTAGAGTGCAATTGACTATCCAGTTTGCTGGCTAGAAAGGCCGAGCCCGTGTAAATTGACCAAAGGTAAAAATATACCCCAGTCCTCGGCACAGTGAAGTGTGAGAGCTGCTGCAGATAGCTATATGTTTGAACAGTGCAGTCGGTGTGGGAAATTCACACTCGGAAAATTTGTGTAAACTCTCAGCAGGCTATAAGTGTGTGCAGGCGGGAGTGTTTTCCTCGTTGCGAGTAGAAACCTGCCTGCGAGACAGTGTGTGTGTTCGATGCGACAGGACCTCCTCGGTTTGTTGAGGTGTGTCCGTGTGTATTGAATACCCGTTTGTTTTGGCCCGTCACTGCATGAGTGGAAACAGTCTGGTCTGGTCTGCAGACGGCACCAAAGGATCATTGAAACGGAATCAAGCTATCTGTCAAGGTTCGTTGTGTTTCCGGCTCCGTACCGACGTCTCCGTTTCTAGGTGTGTGAGAGGAAATAGTGATATCCGGGCTGATTTTTCACTTTGACGTGAAACATAGGGGTATTAATCCATACGTGCATAATTTCGTTGATAAAAGTGTAATAGTGAAACTGGTTGAAGTGAAGCTGACGAACTAATCTAATTATTCGGGCTAGGAGACCCTGAAGGAAGCGTCGTTCTACCGACTGATTGACTGGCAGCGTGGTACGAGGTGTGCTGGCCTCGAATAAGGAGGAATACCAAGGAGAAGGAATTTCGAAAGATTAGTCTGTCAGTTCAAAGGTACAGTAATTTGTTTTGATTTTGTCGGTATAATGTTATTAATATATAGGTCAGCTGAAGACTCTAATGGTTATGATAGATATAAGGAAATTCAATATGGAGAAAATTGTTAGATGAGAAAGATTACTGTCAAGAAAAGGAAAAATAATGAATTGTTGGGCAGAGGTTGCAACATGAGTCCCAACGCTTCGCTATTTATTTGAACTAAAAGTGATTTGACCGTTAAATCGTATTTATGACGAAATGTTAAAAAAATGAAATGAAAAATCATTTCGTGAATTACGGTTTGTTAAATTGTGTCAAGTTTGAAATCACGTCAACAATAAAATTCAGTTTTTTGCTGTGTAGGATATCGCTGAAGCGTCGTGACGGAATGATATTCAACAGAATCAATAATCCACCAGCTTACCGCAGCTCCTAAAAATTGTTTTCTCACTAAACCGGCCTTGATGTAGTCTCCCGAATAGATGCTTTGTTCGTCACCTTCAAAGGTCTGGCTTCGAAGGCTATTAGGGACAAATCTGCAATGATTCTGTATTTAAAATTTCAGCGCTCAATAGAGATTTTTAATTTGGAAAAGTTAGAATGTTTTATATAGTATAATGAAAGCTAGTAACGCTCAAAAGTTTGAAAGAGGGTTCCTGTATTGTAATCGTTAGTCACAACTAAAGCAATTATATTTTTCCTTGAAGCTGAAAAAAGGAAGTAGCTTTCGAAAGATGCCACTAACCATTCAAAAGCGACTAATTACTTGCGTAAGATTCAATGTTCACATATACAATGTTTTTATTGATTACTAGCTAATACCCTTCACGCGTTGATATCCAATGCGACATTCGACGAAATAGAAGTAAAATATAATTTCTTCCGAAGCGCTCCATAACAAATGTCTACAACGTAAAATTTTTTTTGTGGCAACTCCTAAATGCGAATCTGCTGAAACAGGATAGCATAACATTCCGATATACGTTATTCAATCGATTTACTTATTTGACAAGGTTTATTGTGTTAGCTTGACGGAACCGTGTATCTTTTATATATTCACTATATTTAAAAATGAAAAATGCATATGTTCGATTGAAATGAAATATGCCGAATATAATCTTCAAGAAGAGTTGTATAACGAATTAACCCACAGCATTACAATAGCATTATATCGGCTTTTTATTTGCTCTATAATGGCACAAAATGCACATGTAAAGCTTACATGCTTTAAAGATCCTTGAAGTATGTACGCGTTATATCAGCTTTATATGCGCATATAGATCGAGGGATAGTGCTATATTTCGGCTGTGCATTTATGCATTTTTGATGCTAATATAGAGCTTTATTGCATTGTTAATGCTGTAATGGAGTTTCAACGCAACAATGCAAATGTATAGTCAATATAGTGTAATGGCTTAATGCTTATGGTTACTTGGGTAGTCCTCTGTATGTACAAAGCATACACTGTGTAATGGTAGCTCCATGCGTTTTGTATTATACGGTTAGCAACACGAAAAAAAAATTGTTCCCTAAATCGTGAATAAAGTGCTATGTCTTCAGCCACGGGTTCCGCCATGGCGTTACTAAATCGATTAATAAAACCAAAGGTTGACTTGTGATTTTTTCTCATAGATTTAGGAACAGTATTGAAAATCAAGCTATGCTCCTTGAATTGATTATTACATCTTGAACATGATCTGGTTTTCGTGTTTTTGAACTAGTTCACAAAATCAAAACCTATTTTCTCGTAACATTATTCATAGTTCATAGTATATTAGTCACGATTCAGTATCCATGCTCGTGAAATGGTTCACAAAATCATGAAATATTTTTCATGTATTGGTGAATTGGTTCATGATTCGTAGTATGATAGTCACTACTGACCATCCGTGTTCGTAAAATAGTTCACAAAATCGGAAAATATTCATGTATACGTGAACTACTTCGTAATTCCAATGGAATTAGTCACAAGCGATCATTCGTGCTCGTAGAATTGATCATAAAATCATATTAGTTACAACACACCACTCGTGCTTGTGAAATATATCACAAAATCATGAAACCTTATTCATGGAAGCGTGACGATTTATAATAATCACGCCTAACAATGGGTGCCTGCGAAATAGTTTACAAAATCACAAAATATTGTTCATAATTCCTAGTATAATATTCCCGACTGACCATTCGTGCTCGTGAAGTAGTTCACAAAATCATAAAATATACATGGAATTGTGAACTAGTTCGCGACATGACATTGATAAGGTTCAATGTCCGGACAGTTTTTTTGTAGGAAACGAAACTACAGACATGAAAAAATCGCAATCTTCTCGGACAGCCAAGCAGCTCTGTTGTCATTAAGGTTGTCCAAAACTTGAGTCCAAACTGATTTGGGAGTGCATCACATCTTTACAACAACTGGCAACTCGGAATAAAGTAATGATATTCTGGGTACCTGGCCACCCAGGAATTGATGGTAACGAAGTGACCGACGAATTACCTAGGTGTGGTTCATCAAACATGTTTGTTGAACCAGAACCATTTCTAGGTATATCCATGTATGTTGCGTTGCGTTGCGTAAGCACGGTATACTGCGTAGATTGCAGACTGATGACTCTCATTTCCAGCCAGACTACTTGAGGAGCATTGTTTGGCAATAACAATTGATCCAGTCCAAGCGAGAATTTCGCCTGAGAACCACCATTGCTTGGCCTATTGCATCTTTACCGTAGCTTGGGATATGAGAAAGGAAGTGTTGATGTGGTACTTACTTAACGGAAGGCCCTGACGCAGTGACACTCCCATAAACATTTAAAATTACATACGACACACTATGTGCAATTCTGAATATAATGAATAATTTGCAATAAAATAAGATCGGAAAAATTAGTTGAATAACCAAGGTAGTTCATTTTCAAAGATAGCACTGTTGATGAATCACCTTACAAAAGAGGTGATAAGGGACGCGGACGAAAATAGCTGCCCACCGTCATTTCTAGGTATATCCATGTATGTGCCATCAAACTAGAATTTTCGGCTTGGGCAAGAGACCAACTACTAAACGTAGAAGGCGCTCGACAAGCTAAGAAATTCATACGTCCAGATACAACGAAAGCCAAAAAACTAATGGATCTAAAACCAAAAGATTTACGCATGTTCATAGGTTTATTTACGGGACATTTTCCTGCTAAGTATCATCTGAAAAAATGGCAAACATCAAGATGACAATTGTCGATTCTGTAACTACGAGTACTACTAGTACTGCAGTACTATTTCTTCGATGGGAGCGATACTTGGGAAGGCATCTTATGACGCCTCACGAGGTATGGCATACCTGTCCCAAACGGATCCTTAGCTACATTAATAATGTACAACCCGGTTGGGACGACACATGTGGACAAACAAACAACTAGCTTCCAACTACATTGGATTCGGGTAATTTGTAACATGTAGAGCAAACAGGGACAGCCACAAAAGATTACCTGAATGGTGGTCGCAGTGGCAAAGTTTCCTCTAACAAAACAAAATGTCCGGACAGGAAACGAAAAGAGCGCTGAGCATCACGGTTTCCGCCGTGGCGTTACCAAGCTACAAATCGTGTTCGTTATATAGTTCACAAAACAAGATACCGCGAATCATTTACACTGTTATGATCATGTTCATATTGTCACGTTACTCTCAGTAAAAATCCGATAGTAATTTAACATGAACATGAGTCAGCTTATTCTACGTGTCAAATTCGAAAGTGAGCTCCCGAACAAAATGTCACGATGACGTCTAATCTAGTCTAGTCTACACATACACAGCCAATACATGTAGAGATCCTGGAAAATTGCAAATATTCGCCTACAATTTTTCTTGTCAATATTAATAATTTGTGGTACATATGGTATGTACCACAAACATTAAAGCGGCCAGGCCATCTGTGCAGCGTACAAAATAAAGATGATTAGAAATCATACGGCAATCAAATTATTCATTAAATGAATAATTTAAACAACGAATTATTTTGAACCTTGAATAAGGAAGAAACGTGGACAACCGTAGCAACCGTTTCAATTTGATGGGAATTTGATAAATCGTTGTGAGTGACTTGGCTAAGATGGTTAATGTCACTCCTTTAGTCCTAAGTTCCTGGGATGGGGCAGAGGTTGTTCACCCTGTCCTGGCTGATGAGCCTAGGTTATAGCGTCTTTACTCGTTCTCTGAAATCGGCTAATTAGTATTAAACATAAATACAAAAAAAAAACCCAAACTACTCCGAGAACAGAAAAAAAATTAAAATCCCACGAAAACGCTTCCATAAAAACACAATTTCACTGATTTTCTGGTTTAGTGCGTGTGTCTGCGCGGAATTCCTGAATATTCAAATATTTGAATACATGAATACTGGCATATTTGAGATGGACAACTAAGAAGCTTAAAAACTTGGGAGACAATTTATTGCTTCACCACACTCAATTCCATCAACCTGCTTTTGATAAAGATCTCAGGACTAAAAACGATACCACAAACAAATCAAAAACGATCAGTCGCCACAACCCGAGCCCATACCGAACAACTCTTACTATCACAGTGACAAGCATACACACATGGTCATAAAATCACATGTGCAAGCATCTTGACACACCTTGCATCATGGCGCTGCAGGTTCATGTACCGATCATATGAAGAACTATGAGAAAAGGAACAGTAGTAGTAGTAGTAGTAGTAGTTGCACCTCAAAAAGGTGTGCGGATCCTAGTTGAAACTTTCGTTCCGAACGGTGTGATGCCCAAGGAGCTTAGAGTTATAAGGTGATTTGTCTTTGGCAGTAACTAGGTAAGGAGTGAGGTAAGCGTGCAACAAGCTGCGGAGTAGAAAAATGACGGCGAACAACTTTGTTTACATACTGAAATCTAAGCAAACATGCATGGGGATGTAGTAAACAATGTTGCTTGCTTTCGTTTCTAGAACCAACATGGCTGATCGGCGATTTCGAGGATCGTATCACCTGAGAATAAAAGCTCCTTGGTGATGCCATTGTTGGCTGTGGACTCGTGCAGTTCACTAACGTACGTCGCAACGTCTGTATGGCTTCGCTCCCCCCGCTGAATGAAGGCGTCTATTGTAGTTCGGACGGTTCTGGTTGTCTGATTAAGCAAGTATATACCTTAAAGTTTCCATAAACAGAATGGTTGTAGTGTACCACGATTAAAAATTTTCCTCTGCGCTTGTTTTGAGGCAACAAACAACATTGTTTCCTAGGCAACTGGAAAGTTTTCTAGTAACGATGACAACCCTAAAACTCACATTGCAAATATAGAAAAATAAGAGAAAATATTTAATTAAGTTCTGTATTTTTTGTGTTTCGAATTCATCTCGTCAGTAACTAGCACCATCTGGGTGTCTAGTTAGACGATGTATCTGAACTAGTACCCAAATTAGCACTAGTTAGACACAAAAAATTCCAAACAGTTCACACGACATATGTGAACGCCTAAAGCCACATGTCCCGAGTGATGTCCCGGGAAGCAAATATAGCTCTGGTTTGCTGACGAGAAAGCGAAGACGAACTCTTGTCTTTTGGTTCAAGAAACCAAACGCCTGGTATTATGCAATAAAAATTGGACTAAACCGTTTTGCGCGTTAAGGGCACAAGACCTAATTTTAATTAAGTTCTGTATTTTTTGTGTTTCGAATTCATCTCGTCAGTAACTAGCACCATCTGGGTGTCTAGTTAGATGATGTATCTGAACTAGTACCCAAATTAGCACTAGTTAGACACAAAAAATTCCAAACAGTTCACACGACATATGTGAACGCCTAAAGCCACATGTCCCGAGTGATGTCCCGGGAAGCAAATATAGCTCTGGTTTGCTGACGAGAAAGCGAAGACGAACTCTTGTCTTTTGGTTCAAGAAACCAAACGCCTGGTATTATGCAATAAAAATTGGACTAAACCGTTTTGCGCGTTAAGGGCACAAGACCTAATTTTAATTAAGTTCTGTATTTTTTGTGTTTCGAATTCATCTCGTCAGTAACTAGCACCATCTGGGTGTCTAGTTAGACGATGTATCTGAACTAGTACCCAAATTAGCACTAGTTAGACACAAAAAATTCCAAACAGTTCACACGACATGGTGCTAGTTACTGACGAGATGAATTCGAAACACAAAAAATACAGAACTTAATTAAAATTAGGTCTTGTGCCCTTAACGCGCAAAACGGTTTAGTCCAATTTTTATTGCATAATACCAGGCGTTTGGTTTCTTGAACCAAAAGACAAGAGTTCGTCTTCGCTTTCTCGTCAGCAAACCAGAGCTATATTTGCTTCCCGGGACATCACTCGGGACATGTGGCTTTAGGCGTTCACATATGTCGTGTGAACTGTTTGGAATTTTTTGTGTCTAACTAGTGCTAATTTGGGTACTAGTTCAGATACATCGTCTAACTAGACACCCAGATGGTGCTAGTTACTGACGAGATGAATTCGAAACACAAAAAATACAGAACTTAATTAAAATTAGGTCTTGTGCCCTTAACGCGCAAAACGGTTTAGTCCAATTTTTATTGCATAATACCAGGCGTTTGGTTTCTTGAACCAAAAGACAAGAGTTCGTCTTCGCTTTCTCGTCAGCAAACCAGAGCTATATTTGCTTCCCGGGACATCACTCGGGACATGTGGCTTTAGGCGTTCACATATGTCGTGTGAACTGTTTGGAATTTTTTGTGTCTAACTAGTGCTAATTTGGGTACTAGTTCAGATACATCGTCTAACTAGACACCCAGATGGTGCTAGTTACTGACGAGATGAATTCGAAACACAAAAAATACAGAACTTAATTAAAATTAGGTCTTGTGCCCTTAACGCGCAAAACGGTTTAGTCCAATTTTTATTGCATAATACCAGGCGTTTGGTTTCTTGAACCAAAAGACAAGAGTTCGTCTTCGCTTTCTCGTCAGCAAACCAGAGCTATATTTGCTTCCCGGGACATCACTCAGGACATGTGGCTTTAGGCGTTCACATATGTCGTGCGAACTGTTTGTAATTTTTTGTGTCTAACTAGTGCTAATTTGGGTACTAGTTCAGATACATCGTCTAACTAGACACCCAGATGGTGCTAGTTACTGACGAGATGAATTCGAAACACAAAAAATACAGAACTTAATTAAAATTAGGTCTTGTGCCCTTAACGCGCAAAACGGTTTAGTCCAATTTTTATTGCATAATACCAGGCGTTTGGTTTCTTGAACCAAAAGACAAGAGTTCGTCTTCGCTTTCTCGTCAGCAAACCAGAGCTATATTTGCTTCCCGGGACATCACTCGGGACATGTGGCTTTAGGCGTTCACATATGTCGTGTGAACTGTTTGGAATTTTTTGTGTCTAACTAGTGCTAATTTGGGTACTAGTTCAGATACATCGTCTAACTAGACACCCAGATGGTGCTAGTTACTGACGAGATGAATTCGAAACACAAAAAATACAGAACTTAATTAAAATTAGGTCTTGTGCCCTTAACGCGCAAAACGGTTTAGTCCAATTTTTATTGCATAAGAGAAAATAACTACACTGAAAATAATCGATACGATAAAACCATATGCAATTAAACTTCACTTTCATGTGCGTTCTCATGTTAAAAAGAAAAAGAAATGATTTCCCTTTGAATATCACATGAAAATCCATTAACCCATTCATGCCCATGTTGTTTGTGGACAACAACGTGTTTAAGCAGCTATAACTTTTGGTTTAGGCAAGAATTGCTCCCATAAACAAGTAAGGCTAATAAATGTGACTATTACCTTTCATTTGAGCACTAACAGTTACAAGTATTAGCTCTAAAACTGAAGTTATTACAATTAGTCTGATTAGATTTCGATGGAGCAGTGCTGCCAGGAATAGTTAAGGTTGACGACGTAATATGAAAGTTTGTTATATCTTTGTTATTTTTCAACATTATTGAAAACTGGCATAACCTATTGATTTAGACTTCGGCTACATTTTCCACGTAATTGGACTATTGTAAAAATTCTAGGAAAATTTTATTAAGCATTGGAAGGTAAAACTTGTGCAGCTTCTAGCACTGCGAGGGAAGAACCTATCTTCATGAAAAAAGACTTTCCGTGTTTCTCGACCCCACCGTTTTCTAGGAAAGATAGTTTTGAAACCCTGCATGCACTAGAAAAAAGTTGGGCATGAAAGGGTTAAAAACCATTTAATGTGGTGTTTCCAATTAAATTCAAACAAATTCCACGTGAATACGACCTATTTATCCATTGAATGTTCATTGCATGCTATTGAGTTGTAAAGTATGAACATTCCACATGAATTTGTAATTCCTCCACTTTGACGCATATAATGAAAATTCAAAAAGACTCATTTTTCAGTACCACGAAAAAATGCGTCAATTTCAGCCAACGCCTACTATGGCTATCCAGAACAAAATGACAAGATAACGTGAACATAAATTACAAAAGTCGGGATTAAGATCCTGAAATCACGAACATAAATCACACTACTTGTGAACAAAAAACATCGAAAATCGTGACCAGGGTCCTGAAATCATGACCATTAATCGCACTACTCTGCCGGAAAATCCGATAGTAAACTTACGACTAAAATATCACGGTAAGGTTTTGAGAAATTACGAAAATTCGCGATGAAACTACTGAAATTATGAACATTATTTGAATGTCGGTTCTTTTAGTTGATTTACTTCATACAAACCAGTGTATTCCCGAATTATGAACAAGATTCATAACAAAAATTAAACATGTCCAGGGAACAACGACTGTAACCCAACCAAACACAAATAATTTCATGAATACCAGTTTTACTAATAATTTCATGAACTTGGTAGCCGTTTTTGTAAATTACTCAGCTAACGAAATCGTGATTTTTGGTTCATGAATTTATAAACGATTTTTTTGCGTGTAGGAAGGAATAGATTTGTCCAACCGCATTCGCATAACAAGCTTAGAATTCCTGGAAAATAATAAACTCGTATATTTTCCGTGACGGAATTCATTTTTCTGTGTTAGGATATGAATTTTTCAATCCCGATATCGCAAGTATACGGTGCAAGATTATGTAATCGTATTTCAATTTTACCATCGCCCAAATGCACCGAGATCTTGATTGCAGGTTGTTCAACAACGTGTTTTAGTTTTTTACGATAATCAAATCTTTTAACCTGGTTAAACGTTATCAAACTGTGTGGTTGACGTGATGGAACTGGATAATGGCGACTTTCTTAAGCCAGAGATCCATTTTTACCTTTACTTAATAGTGCACCTAGCGAATACTTGATATAAAACAGGAAGAGCAAAAGCAAAGCAAAAGGAAGGGCTCCCGGTGATCCAAACATTTGGGTGGATCACCACAGCAAGTATAAAAGACATGGCTTCCTTTGTTTTTTAGACAATTCGCACTAGACTGAAGTGACTGTTTATGGTCGTTCGCGCGGGCTCGGGCGGGAAGTAGACTGAGTACCGTGACCTCTAATATTTCCATGTATGCATTATTAGAAGAATTAATGTGTATATTTTTCAGAATATTTTTACAAATAGTGTTAATCGCTATTGATCACTTTGAGCAGCTAGTTACCTAGTTTTTTGAATATAAAATCCATTAATTTAAATCCAAATTCTTAAGCAACCAATATTTGGGTGAGAATTGAATGTTATTATTCTCACTATACTTATTAATATGGGTAAGAAAAGGGGTGAAGATTTCGAACATTTCATATAAATATAGTACAATTTCACAATTTGTAGAACAATAAAAGATGAAGGGGGATGGGGTGCTTAATACATTTATAGAATTGCCATGGAAGCGCTAACACAGTTTTATTATCAAATGTGGACTGGCCAACTAAAAGTGACTCCCTGTTAGGGAACTTTCAAAGGCGAGGTATAAGAATATACGATGAATATAAAAGAATGTTAAAAAGTATATTGCAAAATAATAATTAATAATAAAAAAAGAATGCGGAGGCACTGGTAAAGCAATGTTCTTGAATCCCGATCACAAGAACATAAAATAGTAAAATGAGTATTTTTATTCCCTACCTTAAAACAGCAATCAACAAAAACCAGTTTTCTTTACATATTTGAGCATGGCCTTTTTTAAATAAATTTGTTGATATACATAAGCGATTAGTAGAATAAACTAGAACGTATTAGTATAAAGATCCGTTTTGATGTTCGATCATGACAACAAAATCAGTAGAAAAGATCAAAATCGCGGATAGATGCCACAGAGCGTCAATGATAATCTGATTGCACAACATGCAGGCAGCACCCACTCCAGTTGCTGTTCGCCGTTCAGTATAGAGCATAGCTCTATCATTTAGCATGGAGAAGTAAAGTGAAAATACTATAAATCGTGAATAACTATTTCACACCCTGACTGAAGCTGCAGTCATAAATTTGAGTGCAACAGCTATATAAGCATTTAAACCGGGAGCCATTGTGCGTCATAATAAACCCTCGAAATGAAACATCCGACAAGTGTATTTTTCAACGACACTTAATAACCGAAAAATAGAGCAACATATGAAGGCATGTTTCTGCGAGTGCCACAGTGAAAATAAAAATAGTTTTATAGCCGATCTTGTTCCATGTTTACATGTACGCATTTATCATGTGTCGTCATCGCATTTTGTCCAAAGACTATTTAATGAAAGCGAATAGTGGTTCTCCCTTTCTACCTCTTTCATGTCAAGCCCCTTGTATGACTAATTAATAACACGAAAAGCTTCTATCTTGAGAGTCGAAACTAAACCCCATACAAAACATACAAAAAGTAGGATAGTCCTACTTCTTAATTGGATTTTCTACAGTGTCCTTGGTGCGCCTCTACAAAAAAAAGTTTGGTGTCGGCTGGTTGCTTAGCACGTCGTCGAGGTAACATTGAAGAAACGGCGACAGAGTGTAGCATACATATTTGTACTTTTGACACCACCATCCAGCTTGGCTGAGCTGCAGTGATGACGGTTTTGGCGACGACGACGACGATGGCCACGGTCGCCTGCGTACGCGAGTTCAAACTAACGACTGAGCGCGGCCTCACGCCAAGCATACACATGCCTGATGCAGTTTTCAGTCCGCACTCTAACCCCCCTTAATGGGAAATGAACATATCACACACGCATCAGAAGATATACATGCCACACGTGGTATGGTTCTAACAAACATGTTCCATGCTTGCTGGCGTGACGGTGATGGTGGCTCGGCCGTCGGGGGAAAAGTCACTGCCACTGTAAGTAGTGTTACAGTAACAGTCCAAATAATACTGTTGCCGAATTTGACCAGTTGGGAATATGTTGCTTGTTAGCCGGAATTTTCTTACTAACTGATAGTTAGAAACGCATAGTGAAAAAATCCAAATATTGATTTACGGAAGCAATCCAGATTAGCAATGCAATCAGGGGTGGCATTACGCATCTCGAAACGAAAGGTTTATTGTATGCAAGCTTGTATGAAAAAGTCGATTCGAAATGGTTCCATAATGTCGCCCCAGGAATTCAATAGAATGCGAAAATCTTTGTATCATATACGATTAAGATTCTATCAGGATGTTTTAGGCTTGCTGAACTTTGTCGAAATTGGTTTTAACCTATGGTAAAACGAGTATTTTCTAAATACGGTATATATTTCATAATATGGCCGAAATATCATTCACGAGTTTTGATGCGACCATTAGGCTTGTGAGATGAATTCGGTGTCTTCTTTGAAACGAACGCGGCAGCTTTGTTTACCTCCTAATGATCTCTTTCAAAAAAAGTACCTAATAAGGTGATTTTTCCTTTTTCATTGCGAATACTGCACTTACGACCTCCAACGATCCAAATTCATTCATCAAAGATATGTATATCAAAGATATAGGTATATTTCCAAATTTATAGGGTTTAATTCACACTGATATTTTGTCTGATCATCATCATAAATGGTCAATATGGCTAAAAATCGTTACATGATGGGGAAATAATGTGAATCCGATCCCGTCTTCGGTTTTCAGTTAAAAGGTTCCTGCTACTGAGTTACACGGTGAACAAATAAACTTTAGTTTTATGTGGTAAGGAACTAAGACTAGTTTTGGCTAGTACTGTATCTGGTTGTGATCCGAAACTATTCGTTGGGTCAATAAAGTATGCATCATGTATCCAGGGGGAACACGGTCGCTTGCGGTATCATGTTGGTGAGCTCGAATCAATTATTAAGTTTGCTCAGAATGGCTCGTGATTGATATGAAACTTGCCTTCAGAGCTGCTTAATTTTAAGATTCAATTTTTACAATATGAGACAGGCTTTGAATTTACTAGAATATATTCATTGATGAAAAAATTATTACATTTGGAGTTATGTCCGATTTTCCGCAATATTTAATTCAATGTGTATAGTGGGTATGAGTATAGACAAGAATATAATATTAATGATTTCAGTGTCTAAATCGGCAACATTCAAATTATTCAGACTGCAAAAAAAAATTAAAAGTACGGGTAAAGTTTTGCTTATTTTCGCAGTAAAAATATTTATTTCTAGGCAGAAAAACCTCCGTTCTTTTAGTTTCGAGTAACTGCAATAAGATTGATTTTCCTCATTAATTGTTCTCTAATTCAAAATAAGTTGGTAAGGAAAAAAGCTAAGCCCATGTGTTGAATTTTGTGGCTCTAAGCAGTATTGCTCTTAATTTTTTTCCTATTTTCTCGACATATTTCTAATCATATCGTTTATATTTAAGTTATTTATTAGTTATGGAATTTGCGTTTCGACTTCGTCTGATCAGAATCCGACACTAACTTAGTTAACGGACTAAGCTAGCGCCGAATTGACGCTAGTTCCAAAAAACGGAGACACAATTTGTATTCCTAGTAAATCGTGATACCACGCAAGAAAAGAAGTTCATTTTAAGCTGATGAGAACTAATGAAATGAGACGAAGTGAAACGCAAATTACATAACTAATTTAGTTACAGGTTTTGTACTTCTCACGCGCAAAGATGGTTTTAAACAATTTTCGCCTTAATGGAGAAAAAATAGTTTTTACCAAAATTGTTCTCCACTAAGAAGAAATATAGCCTAGTTTATATTTACTTATATTTTGTGGAAAATTAGAATTTAAACTAAATTAGAAAGTTTCACAAATTGATGCCAATTTTCTTTTTTTTTTTGTTTTTAAATTTTTAATATAGAGGTTTTAACCTTAGAGTCATTTGCCTCTTTTTCCAGGTTAGCAAAATATCTAACCCTATGTACGGAGTTGGGAATCGAAACCAAGTGAGCTGCATATAAGGCAACCGATTTACCAACTTCGCTATTCCCATCCCCAAAATTTTGCTCACCCTATTATTCTTAAATAACTATTTGGTTCTTTATTGCGACAGTAATCCTCACTTTTTTGACAGTTCACTTGTACTGTTTACATGGACTTGTAAATGACCCGATTCGCTCGAAGCAAATCGCAAAAAATATTTCCAAGTAAACAGTACAAGCGAACTGTCGAAAATCATTTCCGTGAGATTTGTCAAAAAAATTTTATTTAGTTTCGATTGTGCATCAAAATGACTTTCAACTTGATTGGAACTCAAATGCAATTTGGAATAAACCTTCTGGTATCCATTTAACGGCCTTCAACCTAGTGAATTTATAAACAATGTCAACGAAAACACACCTCATTTTTGTTTCGTTACTTGATTTGGTTCAATCTGGTTTCAACTACCGAAAGCAACGGTCATAATACTCAGGCTGCTTTCTACTTCTGTTCGAGCCAGCACGAAGCCAATGATAAAAACTGTCATTTCAATCTAATGTGCATTGTCTGAGAAACAAATTAGGCCGTTATTTTTACTTTATCACCACGGATATGTCGGGACGATTGAATCTAAGAAGTACGTAAGAGTCTGAAACGAGACAAAGTATCTAACCACGAGCACCAAGGTAGTATTAACGATGACGACATGAACGTGTATGGTAATGAGAGACGCGTGAACGACACCCAAGATGTAGGTAATAAACGAAAATAAAACACCCAAGATGTCGTGGGCGAGATAATACATGTTTTCTCGCGGCGAAACAAGTTGCAAGTTAAGTGTAGGGAAACCCCGGAGCTTGTTGAAGGTAGGGGTAAGTTGGTGAATTCCTTTTTTTTCTTTCTCCGTATGTATTAGACATATGGCGCTTTCGTTCTTTGTAATCAGTATGATCGTAGCAGCTGTCCTTGTATTGACAAAATCGGTTGCGAGATCTGCCGAAACAGAAGATCATTTTCCGCAGTGGATGAGGATACCAAGACTTTTGTGCCACGCTTAGCCACGCTTACATATTGAGCTGAGTCAATTGATCGAAATATGTAATAAAAAGAAACAATTTTGTTTTAGTAATATCATACTCGATTTTATTTTTTGACGTAGGACTACGTCTTTGTTTTCGATATAGGGGTGAATGTTGCAAATTCTACAAAAATGGTATGTAACGAAAAGTGGTCCAATTTTAAACGCATATAATTCAGCCATCTCACGATAAATTTTCAAATTTTTTGCGCATGTCGCCCCGAACTACTTCTAAGAATAGACTCCGATAGATAAACCCAAAGATTTTTGATATTATGGCATTAAAAATTTAAAGAATGAGCAACCTAGTCAAAATATCGCGCATTTATACACAGAAGATAGCGCTTCCCTAGTCCAGCACGACAGATTTGTGTACCAAGCGCGCTGCGCTTCTATGAATGACGTCATCATCGACTATTTAAACGGACGGATTTCACCAGAGCAGCTCAGTTGCCTGTTGAGCGGCAGATGAAGCAGGTCACTGCGTTGTGTGTTTTCACAGCCAGTGCAGCTGAGTTAGAAGTCCGTTACACTGCCTGTGGAGGTACGCTACCCAGTGAATGCGACTGTGCTTGCCGTTCAAAAACTATGCTATCTTTTGTGTTGTGCTCGTTTCCAGCACATTTTTATGTATAATTATTCGCACACAAAATAGTTTGTACATGCAAGCTCCATTTACCAACACGGTTAACATAGTGTTGTGGTATTAGTTGTCTCTTTCGCTCTACCCATCATCATCAGCGTTGATTCATTTTGCTTTGTGCGCTTGGGTTTAATGTTTGAGGTGAATGTGTAGGTAGGTAGATCTTATTTGTTACTAAATTACACAACGAAAGTTTATTATTTACGTTCGATCAATTCATTGATTCATTTCCCATTCACGTGATTCATTTTCACTCAGTCTATAGTATTTTGATTCTACTAATAGGTACATACTATAAAGCCTATTTATAAATGAATACACTGCCACTTGAAAAACCGTTGCAAAAACGCATCTTGTCCATATATAAAATTGTTTTCGATTCTTGCATATTTATTGTTTCGATTTAGGATAGCGAATGCAGTGATATTTGTATGCGTACTTTAGGAAAGTTACAATAATGGCAAAATATATCTAGAATGATAAAGATTTAGTTCCAGATAATAGTTCGGTCACAGTTTTCTGTCTTCTTTCTTCAGATCTTCTTAAATAAGTTTAATCGGATTCGATCACCTACTACAAATGAAATGACCTGATAACCAAGAAGATTTGGTTCAATATGTAATATTCGATGTTGATTAGTTGTGATTAAACCATACGTAAGAAATATATTTGATTTATTATTACTATAAATGTACTAAGAAAATAAATATTTTACATTAAGTAGTATAGTCCTACGTCTACAGCTCGTGCAACCCCATAGGGCTGCCCCTTGTAGCTTTTTATTTCCAGAAATGGTCTTCCATCATATACTAAACGACAATATTCAACGGAAACATTTTGATTCGTTATTGTTCATGAAAGATTATTGATTTGAAGAGAATGCTTCCAACGTTTCAATACAGGAGTCGCATCTCAAAATATTCTGCTAGGATGATTTTCCATTTTTAATGCCAATAATAATCGTCTTACTGGAAGAATTAACTAAAGTTTTACACTATATTATTAAAAATACGTCCAGCAATTTAAAAACTAATACCATGAAATATATAATTAAAGGGTGTTACGATCAAAAATTGGTCAAATAATGTGTGTAAATCGGTCAAACTTGTTAAAACATATGATTTTGTAATAATATTCATATTGTGAGGGCTTGTTTGCAGCTGTTGTGCCGTACGGAAGACGGAAAAACTGGTTGGATTAGATCGCCACCAGTATACAACCTGGAAATAACTCCTGCTCATAAATTTATCAAGAAACATATATGGACCCTTTTCATGGTCACCAGTAAAATATATGAATTTTACAATTTAGGATAATAAAAAGTTTGTACCAATCTGTTCTCCACAAAACTCGATAATATATGTGCACCATACAGACGATAAATTCTGACGAGCTGCATACCGCAGTTCGCTTACTATTGCCGGGAGAAACAACTAAATATTAATTTACCATGTATACTAACAAACTTCTTCTAGCTCTCTAACCACTAATCATATCGTTCTATTTCCGGACCACCAATACAGGAGAGGAATGTCGCCGGTTGTGGCCTGTCATCTGTAATTACTTTCCAAGGTGACCAACAACTGGGAATGATGACATATTTTTCACCCATTCAACGATTTTGCAAAAATCTTAGAAAAGTTAGCTTGGAATGTTTCGTGTTTTACTAGTCAGTAACCGACACCAACATGCTGCTAGTTAGACGTTTTTTTTAAACTAACACCAAAATTGGCATCAGTTAGACACTAAATACTTCGCTAACCGAGACATCACTCAGTACCAGCCAGTTGCTTTAACAGTTCACACATGTTGTGTGAACTGCTTGGATTTAGTGTCTAACTGGCGCCAATTTTGGTGTTAGTTTGATATATCGTCAAACTGGCAGCAAGTTGGTGTCAGTTACTGATGAGTGGAACACGAAACATTGAAATCTAACTTTTTAAGTTAGATTTCAGTTCTTGTGCCCTCGTGCGCAAATTGGCTTACCCATTTTTTTTCCTTTGGGAAAATTTTTTTCGTGGGCGGTAAACTAAACCTCCAACACTTATCCTATGCATGTTTTACTCGCCGTCTATAGATGATTTGCGGCAATAAAACCAATCACTATAATTTGGAAGATCACTTTTAGGCTGATTTTTCAACACTCAAAAACTATGTTAAAGGGTGGGGGAAGAAGGTAAGAGTTTCAGCGTGAAAAAATTAACGCTTATGCTTAAATTGTTTTCCACTAAGGAGAAATATAGCATAGTGCATTATTATTACTATTTTTACATGGATACACAATAACCAACTTTTTTTAAAGAAAATTGAACTTTTGACTTTAATGTGTAGCAGAAAATTTAAAAATCGAAAAAAATCTCCTTTCGTTTCCTGAGGAATTATGTGGACAAATACAGTGGAAAGTTTCAAAACGATTGGTCCAGTTGATTTACTGTCACTTGCTCACTTTTCAGTATTTGACAATGAAAATTTAATGAATCGCCAAAACAAATTTAAAACCAATGTGTCATTTTTACTTAAATAAACTTACTAATCCTCCCCCTCTTCAAGACTAGTTGATTTTTTTGTGATTTCCGTGATGTACAGCTTTAACGGATTATATCTGTATTCTTTATTTATTTATTTATTTATTTATTTATTTATTTATTTATTTATTTATTTATTTATTTATTATTTTTTCTTTATTTATTCTGTGATTTTTATGGAGTTTGTTTTATGTGGAATTTATGGGCGGCAGAAACTAACAATTGAGCGATTGAAATTACAAGTCGCAAGGAAAGAACATGCTTCGTAAAACCCGCTTTCAGAGGTTACATAGTTTTTGCCAGAAAAATTTTAAGCAGGTTGAATTCTTCTAAAGGTATGTAACAATGATTTTATTACATCAAAGTTACAGTTTTTCGATAGTACGATTTCCAGTGAAAAAAGCAAGCTTTAATTTATAAAAAAATTTGATGATTGGCGGAGTTATGGCCTTTCTGCGAAACTCTTTTAAATTGCTTGCGGCAATCACGATGAAAGTCCAGGAGATCATCTAAAATCCTAAAACTTTATTAATATAGGAGCATTTCTCGTACCTTAACGATTTTTTCCCAGCATACGGAAATGTTTACCCAAAAAAATCAATGTCTTGAGCTCTAAAAATCGTATTGAAACTTCTTGTCTGTAAAATAAAAATTCAACCATAAAAAAACATAAGATAACGAGGACGTTCTCATTCGAAATTTAAAAAAAATGGATTTATTTTTCCTTGCATTTTTGAAAGGTATAAATGCTTACTATATTGTAAGAAATGGGTTTTTCGATCCACGTATGAAAAAAGTTTCTACAGGCCATTGTTCGAAGCGGGGTCCTGGCCGCCATGAGACGCTCTCGGCTCGAGACGCGCGCCTCTGGTAGAAACCTTTTCATTGCATTATGCACGTTCCCACAACGCCATTTTTTTTATTTTGTTGCATATTAACTCAAATTTGTGTTTTTTATGTGACAAAACCTTTTTGTTCTCGATTTTGGCTGAATTATAACTTATTTTTTTGAAGGGGGCTGCCACATTCGATCGGTGATTTTGATTTCGGAAAACTGACTTCGAATACGTAATCAGCGATGCCAAAACCCATAATTCCATATAAATGTTACAAAATATTGGCATTCTACCACGAATAATTTATCGAAAGTGTTCTCAAAACTTTAAACGGGTTTATCGCAAAACACTGACTTTTTCAAACTGTACAATCTCATTTGAAAACGGTTCAATTTAAAAACTTCATTTTTAGACCACTCGACAGAAAACATTTTCCATTGGAGGAATGACTTATAAAATCTACAAATTCTTTGTATTTACTATTTTTAGTGAAGTCTTTACGTGGAAAAAGGGCTAATAATAAATTTAAAAGTTTGGGATCGCACTATTAACCCTTTCATGCCCAACTTTTTTCTAGTGCATGTAGGGTTTTATAACTATTTTTCCTTTAAAACGGTGGGGTAAAGAAACTCGAAAAGCCTTTTTTCATAAGGGTAGGTGCTTTACTTGCAGTGCTAAAAGCTGCTCAATTTTTACCTTCCAATGCTCACTACAATTCTCCTAGAATATTTACAATAGTCCAACTGCGTGGAAAACGTAGCCAAAAGTAGTCTTAATTGATAAGTTTTATTAGTTTTTACTGATATTGCAACATAACGAAGTTATATGAAAAATTCATTTTCCGTCGTCAACGTAAACGGTCCCTGGCAGCACTGCTCCATCGGAGTTCAATCAGACTAATTGCAATAACTTCAGTTCTAGAGCTGATCCTTGTAACCGTTAATACTCAAATGAAAGCCAATAGTCACATTTATTAGGCTTACTTGTTTTTGTGAGCAAATCTTGCCTCGATCAAAAGTTATAGCTGTTTAGAAACGTTGTTGTCCACAAACAACATGGGCATGAATGGGTTAAGTCAAATTAGAAGTTTTTTACCTACTGTTAGGCCATTCCTTCAATAAATTTAGTTTATTTTAGAGTCTTATTATTTTTTTTGTTATTTTAACAACTAACCAGCCGGATTTATAACAGGTTCTGTTTCAAAATATTTTTGAAATAAATAACTCCAAGTGTTATAAATCAGTTATTCCCTTCTGATCAGGAGGCTAGTCGTCGATTAGGAATACCACGCGCACATAACCTTAGACAGAACGTGATCACAGGCGCCGTTTTGTTTTTTCGTCTTTTAAAAAAATTGTAAATGAAGACAAAAATATAAGCATTTCGAATCCTAATACTTCCTTTCCAGTTTTGCACCTGGCTCTCAAAAAATCCAAATTTTGTTTACTTTTTGATCATTTGGATTGGAAGCTCCCCTTAAGGTACGAGAAAAATAATTAAGTATAATTGAGTAAATATAAAGGTATTTTTACGCATATAATGTGTATACAAAGTTTGAAATAAATCGGTTAAGTAGTTTCTGAATGGCAGTTAACACCGCAAATCGTGTTTTTTTTTCAGAGACGTTCTACAAAAAGCTTCGTCGCTGAGTCGCTTGTCGATATTTTTGCATAGAAAAATTACAGAATGTTATTGAAATGATACAGTATAATGTACAAAAGTTTGGATCAATTCGCTTCACCCAAATTTCTAAAAAATCGCAAAAATAGTGGTTTTTTTCACGCTGAATGCATCCCACTCCCCCAAAAATTCATAAGCATTTTAAAGTCGGACATAAACTGCATGTGTGAACATTATACCGGGAGTTCTTCGATGTAAGAGTCGGATTAAAAAATTGTTCGCATAAAGAATAGTCAAAAGTCTCGAGCCCTCATGAAATAGTTTTGTTTGCCGACTTCTAATCTTAAGGGTAATAGATCATATGGTTTTCCTGGGTTTGAATTATTTGGTTATTTGTATCCGGTTTTTATACTGTTCCTTTATCGTTGCCGACTTTTTTCGGGGAAAAACTTTTCAAGCGTTTCTCATGCTGAAAGACCTTAGTCCCATTTTTATGCTTGACGTTCATACCCGACTATTACATTCTAACAGATGTCCCAAGCGGGTACCAGATGTACGCCTGTAAAGAGGTCGGTTATAATCCTTGCAAAATTGTCGTCACCATAAAGTATGTATTCCACGTTCATGTTCCCAGCTCAGGGATTTCAAGCTCAATTAACTGTTTTGTAACTTTTCATAAGCGGAAAATATTGCTTCATTCTACCTCATAATTGCGCCTGGTTCATTTAATATGCAACCTTTGCCAGCATGGACCCATAACGTGTGATACATTAGCCCAATTTATTATGCAACAACCACGCCTTGATGAAGCAATCCCTTGCCAGAACGAGGGCCCCCCATGTACGCCAGTCAAGCTTTTCAGCACGTCATGAAAGGATATTGTGCAGGGAAACTTGTGTAGTTTGCCATTCGATTGCTGCGTTCTACAAAGAACTACTTTCGATCCTGATTTCAAAGGAGTCTTGATAAAAGATAAAAATTTAATAAGCCCTCGACATGTGCGCTAACTTGTCAGATAGCTATCCATTCTAATCGTCTTGAAGCAGTGGAATAACACATTGCACCGGCGGCGGCACTGACAATGGTGCGAAATAGTAGGCACAGTGCTAGATGGGTAAATAGCTACTTCCATTGGGTAGGCGCCTACTGCTTGATTTCCATCGGGCATTCACCCATTTTCCAGTTTAGCTGTCGTTAAAGACTGTTGGTTAACAATGGAAACATTACATATGCTGGTGGGATTGGTGCTTCCGTGGCACTTAAGTAGCATCACTCACGCAATTTACTAATGGGTGTGCTTTTGTTGGCTTCGAAACTGGGCCGGGAAATGTTGGAATGTGCAGACGGAGAAAAAAGGGGCGATAATATAGGTACAATGAAAAAAAAATGCGAACAATATGGCATTTCAATCAATCAATCTATTGAAATATTCGCTATATAAATGTTGTTTTGTGTACAACATCGCTGTAGGCTCAGTTAATATCAATATGGGCAGTATTACAATATTTATAAACTGTTGGCATAAGAGCACCCCGAAGTACCTAATGTTAAGCTTTTATTGACTGATGAGCCTACTAGCAGTATTCATTGCAATGCCTTCTCTTTGCTGGACTCCAGCCTGGAAGCACGACTACTAGTAAAAGTGTTCTTTTGTTGTTGTTTTTTCTGCTTTTGCTACTTCCTTTTTCTTTAGGGTGATTAATCAAAATTATATTTATGTAGCATATAGAAAGCGAGATGCTTCCCAAAAAATGCAATGCATACTTTGATGAGAGTATTCGACAGTGTTGCTGTGGAAGGACTTTGGGTTATTTATTTTAAATTCTCGACAAACATATGATTACGGCCTAAAAGCCAACTGTCAAAATCCACTTTGAATGGAAATTCCAGACAAACCATTACTAGTCCAACACAGTTCACAACAGTTTATGAAAGAGAAAACTTTTCTCTTTCATTTACTACCAACATCTGCGATTGGCGTGTAACAGTTTGTCCGGAATTTCCATTCAAAGTGGATTTTGACAGTTGGCTTTTAGGTCGTAATCATATGTTTGTCGAGAATTGGTACCTATTATGAACGACCCACACTGCCCATAAAAGCACAAGAGTCCCATATTGAAAAACAGCATGCCGAGAAAAACGCTGGATTTACATTTTCATTGAGCCTATTGGATGGGCAACCATGTTTTGGCATTTTTTTCGATATCTTCTAAACAAACCTGGTAATCTTATTTGAGCATTGTGATTCAGTGGTGATACAGAATACAATCCTGCAGATAACTCTTTTTCGACAAAAATCCATATGGGACTTTTATGCTTTTATGGGCAGCACAGTCTTTCTATAACACAAATAGCGTCAACCATGTTTGTAGTGATGGACAGATATAGCACATTTTTACCGAAATGATGACATAACCGTTATCAATCTTGTTTGGAAAAAAATTGATTCGAAGCATGAAATTATTGTGACACTTACAAATGATTGTGAGCGTTTGTCCAATGGACAGCAATTAACCATAGTTTTTCTTTGTTTCCGTGGATATTGCAGCTAAAATGCGTCGAAGGTCATACACAGGTCAAATCAGATTTCTTAAAGATACCGGTACAGGATATTCGCTTACCGCATTTTTTTCCGTTGCGTACTGCATTCAAATCGCTTCAATACTTGAAGCATAAACAATATTTTAGAATGAGTGTAATATTAATGAATTCATTCTTATTAAAGATTTCCTGTCCCGAAAACTAGTGGCTGATTTGATAGTGCACCTATTAACATTCTCAAGGACCCTATCCGTTATTTTTTTATGAAGGGATCCTTGCGTAGTGTTAAAAAGTCCTTGACCCCATTCCCGGGGATTATGATTTCAAAAGTCTAGTCATCCTTGCGCATCGGTTTCCTCGCCTACTTGGCTCTATTCAGCCAATTTTCACCTCCATTAAATTTTCTCTAAAGGTAAACATTTCACTTTTCCTCTGGCTGTGCAGTTCCGTAAGCGGATCCCTGTAGTAAATTCCATTTTGTGTGGAAATTTATTTTCTCTCTCCACAACATCTGCATGGGAACAGGCAAATTGCTTTGGCCGAGGCTGCTGTAGGCAAAGAAAACGACGTGCACGGACTGGAGAAAATCGATCGCTGTGCTATCCGGTGTTTTGTATCGTAAGCTGCAGCCGAGCATTGAAAATTTCCGAAGGTAATAAATTTCAAATAAAACTTCTCTTCCTGTACATACATTGCCACTGATTAGAGCCAGAAAAGCACTCGTGCGCGTTCCGAAGAATAAAGCGTGTTTTCGCGAATGCTTGTGGAGTTGAGCTACACTCATATATCTGTTTCAAACCTGCTGACAGCAATTCGTAATCGTAAGGATTTCGTTCTATTTTTATGGACTCTGTCAATGAATATAACAATCATATGACAGCTATAAATTTCACCTTGTGCTCCACTGATGTCTATATTTTCGAAGTTACGTCAGTGTGCTTTCAGCAGGATTAAATTTAAGCCTCCTTGGACAACATTGTAAAATTGCCACCATTTAGCACACAGCCACAGTTAGCGCCGGACAATCGGCCGCAACGAAGTTCTATTCATAGCCTCCACTTAAGCTTATTTACGACCATTCTGGTGTCATTTGAGAACCCATAACGTGCGAACGAATACGAAGCAATAGTAAAGAATGAAATACTATCCGTGCCCGAGTGGAATGGAGGGCAAACAAACATGCTCCGCCCGGCCAGCGATAGTTCATAATCCGGATGGAATTTATGGCACTCTCCGTCGTTTTTGGGGCGGCTGAGCGATTGTCTGCCTTATCTGCACGGGGGATCTGATGCACCCTTTAATTATCCTCATATCATCTCGATTGTCACGGTTTGAATTTGGTTCCATCGTTATCTCTTAATATAGCAGAATAGGATGTTAATTGTTCTTTCCCGAAAATTAATTGCATTGTTGCAATGTTAACGTTTAAGTTCGTTTCCGCTATTAACTCAGAAACTGCTGATCATACTAGGAACTCGTAGCTGTGGACGATAAATTAAGGGGAGCATCTGGTGTAGTGGGCAAAAAATCAACTTCTTTTTTATCAGCTCAATTGTTAGTATTGAATCTCAATCTCGGTGGCCGCACTGAACTTCTTTTGTTTTAAACAGCCATGCATTCCTCGCGCGTAACACACGCAGATTTCAATCTATCAGCAACTATTTCTGAAAAATTGACAGCGATAAAAATACAGTGGTAACAATACACTCTCAACTACTTTTACCAAAATTTTCAAGAGAAAATACCCAATGGAATATTTTCTACAGCGATTTTTCCGTGATTAACAGGAAGCTGTTAAGATGATGCAAATCATTAGGAGATTAGGTTGACGGTATGTATACCAAATTTTCACTTTGGATCTGTTTTCACTAAGGATCATCGAGTAAAATAAAACACTGTCCATGAAAGATCTTACTATTGGTTACATTGCAGACTTTCAATAAAAAGTTTGACGAGAAGTTATATATATATACCAAAATATGCGGTATCGGATAGTCGATTAGTGCTAAAGATGCTTAAAGATTCTTGGTAGAAAATATGGATGTTGAACTCTTTTAGCCCAACTTTTTTCTAGCGCATGTGGGGTTCCAAAATTGTTTTTCCTCTAAACTGTTAGGGTCAAGTAACACGAAAAACTTCATTTGAGCTCAATTTTTACCTTCCGTTGCTCAATACAATTTTCCTATGGTTTTTACAATGCATGAAAAATTCAGTCGAAATATGACTAAATTGTTTTATCGGTTTTCAAAAATACAGCTTAGATATATCAAAATTTCATTTTCCGCCATTAACTAAAACTGTCTCTGTCTATTTGCAATAACTTCTGCTCTTCGGATAATACTTAAAACTGGTACTTAAAATACTTAAAACTGGTGCTCAAATGAAAGGTAATAGTCACAGTTATTGGCCTTACTTGTTTTTGCGAGCAAATCTTGTCTAAATTCAAAGTGATAGATGTTTAAAAACCTGGTTGTTTATAAACAACATGGGCATGAAAGGGTTAAAAAATTTTGATGACATGTATTTGATACTCAAAAGTAAGTTTTCGAAATACTTTTAGAGACTAATGAATGTCCCTTGCTTTGCAAAATTCTCTTACTTCGAAGTGAATACTAGGATTTTAATTTATAGAAGCCTGTTTATGTTTAGTACTAAAGGATGTATGGCATCTAATTGCATCACTTTCAAATTCCCGTAACTTTTTTCATTTGGTATTTTCTATTGAAAATAAACGAACGGGTGTATAAACGAATTTTGCGCACGTTTCTACAAAATCTGGATCTCTCACACTGTGCCATTAGCAAGAACCTGGAAACGGTCCAATCAACAGCTAGTCGTGTTTTGTACCGGTTCAACGAACCTTTGACCATCGCAGCTTTCTGGGAAACCAAAAGAACTCCTAGTTTGCCAAAAAATTATGATTTGGCAGGTAATTTGCGCGTGTGGAAAGCGGGTCACTCCGTTCTTGACAAGCGGAACGGTAAATGCCTCAAAAAGCGTCTACTTCCATTTTTTAGATCTCACGGTGGATCTACACTTTTCCGGCCATGAACTTACTCGAAAGATGTTCTCGATTGGAACCAGGCTAAGATGATTATTCCGTGCCAAAGCATCCTAAAGAAGTGAAGCCGGAAGAAATGAGGAAAAACTGATTTCCACACAAAAATAAGTTGGTCCAAATGTTGTACGAGACCTTCTGAGCAGTGTTCAGTGCGTGCTCGAAATGCATGAAATTGAATAAAACGAACATGGGAAAAGTTTAACAATATGTTTTTGTTTTATTCCACGAAAGATTGCAAACAATCGGTTGAATGGGAGAATATTGACGAACCTTGTCTTCTGATGCAATTTGGTTCCGTACACCCTGTAGTAACAGTCGACTTGTGGTTTTGACAATTTGGTTGAATCTCTTATAGCAAAAATTGTTTGCCTGGAAAGCAAATTATATCTTATTAATAATGGAGTAAAATCATAACACTAGGAATGAGAAATCACCAATTGTGGCATTGCATTAGAAATATGATGTGAACAAAAAATATAATAAAATAAAATTATTTGATAAAAACTTGCTTTTTTCGATTATAGAGGTTTCACCCATAGGGTTATTCGTCTCTTTTTCGGGTTAGACAAATCTTTAACCGTATATGCGGGGTGGGGAATCGAACCCAGGTGAGCTGCATACAAGGCAATCGATTTACAAACTAGGCTATGCCCGCTCCTTCGAATCTCCAACTTGTCTCACATGGGGCCGCGATCATAACGAAATTTCATTCAATTGCATGACTGTTTAGCAAAAAGGACTTCAATGGTGACAAAATAATCTTAACGGTAATTCGTTCGAAATTTAAATCTTTTCTTGGAGGATCAAAAATGATAAGATAAGGAATCAAGTATGTGCATACACGCTAGGATACGCGCCATACAAACGCACACGGGAACAAACACAATAACATACAAATGCTCGGGTCCTTATCGAGAATAAATTAATCACGAATGGGCACATCAACCCTCCCGCAACTTTAACCTAAGTTGCTTGAAACCACCGTATTTCGAATGATGTCGCCACCATAGAACGCCGTCCACTAATTGTGATATTTCTATGCGAGAAAATAATTCCGTGACGTCTTTTACGAACTTGTTTTCTTTATTTACATTCGGAAGAGGTAATCAAGATGATCATTTCAAAACAGCGTAATAATTTAATGTAAATACAAACAAGTTAATTCGTAATTTTGGAGTGAGTGGATTACAAATTGTGCCGAATGTAACATGTAAAATGCATGATTTGATTTGAGTACGCTTCTAGTGTGCACTTTTTCTTCTTCCGTCGCCCTTAAAATACCTTTCGCATATGACAATTTTTGAAAGTTTGTCGTTAATCCTTAAATACATTTAGTTTTGTGATTATTATTTTTCACTTCGCATTTAACAAGGCGGGATTGACTTCGATTGTTTATTTCTGATTGTATAGCATCTAACTGATAGGCTGCGACATTTACGGTGCAAAGGTTTCCACGAAATTCAGAAGTGATAACAGCTCATTTTTATCGGAGAGGGAGAAAAACAGTCCAGTACTATTGTGTGTGTTGTTTATATTGCAATACAAATATTACTACCTAATACCTTAAGACTAAATGAAGGTGCTCACTAACTAGTATAAGCGCCGCTGGTTTGTATGCTGATGATTCCAAAAAATCATGAATCATTTAAAAATAATGCATCGAAATAATGCATTATTTTTATAACAAGACAACACTAAACTCCCAAAAAGTCTTCAAAAATGAATTATCCAAAGTAAAAAAATCTGAACAAGAAAATTTTCGCTGTGAACAAGTTTACGCTTTTTTAGAAATTGCTCTTGAATAAAGTTTGAACCGCCATTTTAGACCCACAGACCCAAAAAAGTGGTTCCAACGATTTGTATAGGAGCTGTGAAGTTGTTTCCCCTCTGGGGCACATACAATCGCGGTCATACACGCACACATACGCCAGCGATTTTGCAAATATAAAAAGGCTTTGATGGTTAACTTACACGGAAAAAGTCCGTTCATAAATTCATGGAAATAAGATCACGATTTCGTGAACTGAAGGATTTACGAAAACCGTGACCAAGTTCCTGAGATTATGAAAAATAAACTCAGTATTCATGAAACTATTTGTGTTCCAAAAAATTAGTTCGCGTCGAATATACATATGGCCTTACATTCGAATGTTTGGTAGGGTTACTGTAGTTGTCTCCTGGACATATTTAGTTTTTGTTGTGATACTTGTTCACAATTAGGGAATACACAGACGACAGTTAAACAATGTTCATGATTGCAGGAGCTTATTCGCGACTTTTGTGATTTATCATCAAGTTACCGTGACATTTTATTCATGAGTTTGCTATCGGATTCTTCTGTCAGAGTTACGTGATTTATGTTCATGATTGCAGGATTTTAGGTATTTTAGTCATGCGTAGAGGGATTCATGCTTATGATTTTAGGATACTAGTCACGATTTTTGTGTGAGTAATGCGATTTATATTCATGATTGAGGATCTTTGTCACGATTTTCATAATTTCTATTCACGTTATCGTGATATTTTGGTCACGAGTAGTATGATTTACGTTCATGAATTCAGGATCTTAGTCACAATTTTTGATATTTTAATCACGAGTAATGTGTTATATATCCATGATTTCAGGATCTTAGTCACGATTTTCGTAATTCTTACGCACATTATCTTGATATTTTACCCACGAATAGTATGATTTATGTTCTTTATTATAGGATCTTAGTCACGATTTTCGTAATTTATATGCCCCATTATCATGATATTTTTATTCTAGAGTTTACTTTCGAATTTGACACATGGCGTGATGCGACTGATGTTCATGACATCAGCAATTTTATTATGTTTTTCGTAGTTTCTCTTCGCCTTATCGCGTTATTTTTTGGTTATTATCGGTTTTTGTATTCGGAATATCGCGACAATATAAACAGGAACATAAAGGTGTGACTAATAAGCGTGATCTTGTTCCACGAACTATGTCGCGAACAGGATTCGTGGTTCTATAATGTATTTGTAGTGCTCAGCGCAGTTTTCTTTTTCTGACGAAACATCAAACTGAACCTTATCAAATGAATAACGACGTTCTAGATCCTAATAGTTTTCTTATATCTACTGTTTGTACCTCTTGCTGGTCGCTAGCAGCTGGACATTTATGACATTTCATGGAATAGTGCATGAAACAAAAATGATTCAACGAATAATGCTCTAGATTTTGTGAAACAATTGCCGTGAAAATTTCATAACCATGTTGCAGTAGTTCACGATTTCATGAATAATACTTCATGATTTTGTGAAATATTTTACGTGCACGAATGGCAACTTGGGACAATTATACTAGGAATCATGAACCAGTTCACGAATATATGAAAAATATTTTATTATTTCGCGAACTATTTCACGAGCGTGAATGGTGAGTCGTGACTTTCAGTTCATGAATAAATGAATCATATTCTATGTTTTGTGAACTATATCACGACCACGAATGCCAAATCGTGTCTTTCACGAATACATGAATAATATTTCAAGACTTCGTAAACTATTTCACGTGCACGGATATTGAATCGTGACTAATATATTAAGAATCATAAATTAGTTCACAAGGATTGTATGGATTCACGAACAAATATCCGAGTTTTGTGAAATAGTTTACGAGAAAGTAATCAGACTGTTGTGATTTTGTGAACTAAGGTTCCTAATTTTATGAATAACATCATAAGACAACCTTTGGTTTTATGGATAACGTTTTTAAAGTTGTGTACTAGTTCACGTACGAAAAATTGATTTGGTAATGACATGACGGAAAACATGACTTAAGTTCACAAAATAACAAATATTTTCATACAAAAAGAAGCGTTACGCGGGCGTTACTGAAGGGAAATCCAGTCGTTAGCATCTGTCGATAGGCTTTGAGGGCGGATGCTCCACAGCTCTACCCACTGCCAACTCCTGGCGGCGACTGAGTTAGCTAAGGGGGCAAACAGTGATAATAAATATCTCAAGCCTGAGCGCAGTCCACTGGACCTAAAAATAGATAACGAGAGAGATTTGGTCCGATCGATGAGAGGGAGAGGTGACGATCTGCTTATAGGAGACATTGCGGGTTGATCAGTCAATTTGGAGGTATTGGAGGCTGCGGCGGTGATCACGATACTGTTGGGAATATGTGATGGAATCATCACAGTTCCTCGATGGCGGTTAACGCACCCAACTAGATACTGGGAGATCGCAGGTTTGATTCCTGCTTGAGGACATATGTTTTCTCAGTGTTTTCAATAAAGGTGAATTTTCGCCGTTTCTTCATTCTCGCCGTTCCGGTTATTCTTTCTCTGTCTGTTTTCCAGTGGACACGTTCATAAAAATCCTTGAAAAAGGAAAAAAAAGAAGACTTACGTCTAAACTAGGAATAAATGAAAACATGACAGATGTTCTTCGGAGAATGATTAACAACGATAAGACTTGACATTACCAATTAGTCGTATTTGCAGAAGTACAACTTTTTCACGCTGTTTAACACAGGTGATCAAGGATCATATTAGAACAAAACTTCGCAGCAGGTCGCACTATGATTGTCTTTGTGGGGAGTCGACAGAGCCTTGAAAAAAAAACCTCAAAATTTTCTTAATTAGAATGCCTACAAATTGATGAATTGCGAAACCTTTTTGTAAAATGTAATTCTACCTGAATATGAGATTATTCCTTCTTTTGAACATGAGCAGTTGTTTAGAATTCTGATGTTGATTCATTTCTTCTTATATATCTACACCAAAATAAATCAAGCATATTTGATGAGTTCGTTTTTTTAATTTTGTTAAATGACAGATTCCGGAAACCAGCCAAAGAAAATGGGAATAGTTTAGTCCACAGATTCTGTCATTTTTTTTATTGTCGAGTCAAAGTCAATAGAGTGTGTGATTTTGACATTCAGTTTCGTTTAAATGAGGCTAGGGTTCTACAAAACAGCAACCGAGATCAAACAAGACCATTCAACGAATTATGGCTGTTTACCAGTCTTTAGAAATTCTTTTTCCTTTGGGCAGTTTCTTTAATTTTTTGCATATATGGGAGAAACACAATTATTGTTTTCAATTTTTGAGCTAGCGGTGATTCGGCGCTAGCTTAGTCCTGTCACAAAATTAGTGTCGGATTCTGATGAGACGGATTCGAAACGCTAATTCCTTAACTAATTCATATATTATTTGCAATTTTCCTCTTTATTGGGATTCAGCTTTTCATTGGAATAAATACTTCATAATTTTAAATGTGATCGTTATTATCACTAACAATTAATTGTTCTGTAAAACTGACTGTTGACTACATAAGGTAATGTGCCTATTATAGCAGTAGAGCCTATTCAGACCCTATTCCGCTTAGCTTAGCAAACCCACAAATACGAGCGGTCAATTATCGACTTACATCTCGTTCCTCCACCACAACTATATTAAACATTGTACTCATATATGTCTTTGTTTTAGATGGTGAGTTCATTTCTGATTAATTTGCTATCAAAGCTCTCGTTAAACTCTAGGATATGCCTAGTATTATAATACGTGATCAAAAAATACGACGGTTCCATTTTTTGCCATGTTTGCTTCAGAAACATTACCACAATCAAAGTAATCTTTCTGCATCCATCACACACGTAAGAATCAGCAGTGCGTCCAAACTAAAACATAAACTGGGAATTTTATTGCAATGCGACCAATTATTTCAAGGTCTCCAACTGATTGCTGATTGCGGCGATTTTATTTTCATCTGCGCATAAAATTCGGCTCGAGACAATTTTTATGTTTGATGTAAAACTAGCTATTACAAGTTATTAGCCTTCGCATGGTTATTTCCAGCGAGTGCAATTTTGGGAGGAGATTTTTTGCACGTGTAAGATGTTTATATTTATTTTTATCGGATAAAAAAAAGTAGAATGCTTCATTCTACAAATCATACGATGGTGATCTGGATACCTAGTTAGAATTTTCCCCTCGTAATGAAAATAAAGGCATTGCGTTTCAACTAGTTTTTTTTCGATGCGGTGAAGTTTAGCATGCCACCGATGCGATAGTTGGATTGTTACACAGAGTAGAACATTTATTTTCGTTTATGTTGTAAATTGGAACATTTTAGATACTTACGTCTGATCAAATTAAAATATTGAATCAATTAATTTTTCATCGAAGGAACCCCTTTTGGTAAACAACAATACTAAATTCGGCAAAAAGGCCTTAGTAAAAAAGACTAATTCTGCAAAAAACCGCTGGCGAAACGACTCATTCGGCGAAATGACCTGCTGGTTTGGGATTAACGGGAATTAAAATCTTTGGTGTGTCAGAAAACTTAGATACCAAAAAGGTTTGCCAACCGCACTTACTTGAAAAATCAATAGTGCGCACAATTTCACCAAAACAAAATTAAATGCGACAAAAACAGAACAGAGAATGAATTCCTCGTTACGTCACGAAACGAGAAACGGTGCCAAATGTCTAATACAAGCGCAGAAATTGGGTTCCGCCAACTTACCCCTAACGATAACAATCCCCGCCATCCCCTACTAAACCAAACGGCGTGAATCAACTTCTTCAGAGTCTCGCCAATGTAAATAATCACGTTAATACCTACCTAAAATGTATCGAGTTATCATCAGTTAGCCTCCAGTGACTCATATCTCTCCCACAAAAACTGGCGTGCGGTTGGCTTTTGGTGGCAAGGTCACGTCACCGAAACCGTAAATTTGCCGTTCCAATTACCACTCCGCTTAAAAGCTTAATGCGATAAATAAGCTGAAAGATGAGTTGTGCGTGTGTGCGACGACGACGACGACGACGACGACGACGATGACGAGGACGACGACAAGGACGACAACGATTACTTCGGGAGGGGCCTGTCGGAACTTGCCAATCGACCTTTCATAGTCGAGAAGGCGGGTGCTGTGGCGAGGGGGTGGCATTAGGAGAAATGGCGAAAGTTAATGCTTGGAGCGAGTTCACCAGTAGTAAAAAATAACGCTTTTTGATGAGTTTCCAGCGTGAACTTTTCAGCCAGGAACAAATTCACTTTAGTCGGCGGGGATCGTAAATCTGCTCATATCCGTCAAAACGTACACCCAAAACGTGACATGCATGATTTTAAAATATTTTAACTCGTTTTTGTTTGTTTTGATTGTGACGCTAAGCTGCTAATAACAGCTTACTAAAGCAATGGGCAACAAAGAGACAGATTGACATATGAACATGTGGAATTACGGATGCAATAATAAATAAATAAATAAATAAATAAATAAATAAATAAATAAATAAATAAATAAATAAATAAATAAATAAATAAATAAATAAATAAATAAATAAATAAATAAATAAATAAATAAATAAATAAATAAATAAATAAATAAATAAATAAATAAATAAACAAATAAATAAATAACCGCTAACGCGTTACCGTTATTGTACAGTGCAGCTCTTTTATCATTATGTCATTATGCAGATCATGCGTTAATTGTCTGGTACAAAATGCAGAGAGTTAAGCTACGATATTGAATTTTTGTGCTAAAAACAACTCATGTAATGTAAAATGTACATAATTGTTTGGTAATTTATGCATATAGTGTAGTGACTTTCAACTCTTCTTAAGGTGTTACACATCTGTGAAATCGGAAAAATTTAATTTTTCGTGATTTTTAAGTAACACGATTGTTAGAAAAACAATGAAAATTGACGAAGCAACGACCGCTACCCGAAACGATTTATGTTTTTATAACGTTTGCGAAGACTATTCATTTTCATACTGGTTAAAACTCAATTTGGGATCATCCATAAATGACGTAGCATTATGTGGGGGAGTTTTGCATTGTGTGATGATGTCTGACGACAGGGGGGTAGGGGGTCATGTCATGCTACGTAGCTTTTTTAAAGGGGAATAGCTAACATCGATTTTTATTTTTATTTTAAATTTTACTGGGACAAGGGGGGGGAGAATTACTGTCAAGCTACGTAATTACCAGGGGGTATTTAGAGGTTTGTGACGAAATGCTACGATGGGAGAGGGGGTGTTAAAAATCACTTAAAAAATGCTACGTCATTTATGGATTGTCCCTTTTTAAATTGGAAAATCGATTTTTTAAATAATCATTGCCATTTCCGTAGTCTATGTTTGTTTGCAATACTCATTATCCGCGGATTAGCTATTATTTTAAGAAAGAAATAATGAAATAATCAGATAAATCTATGTATTGGTTATGGGGATATTGCGCTCGAAACAAAAAGAGGCGTTTCGGGGCAACGACAGATGTTTGTCAACATTTATTATTACACATGGAAACACGTTATAATTTGTATGAGACTTTAACAATGTACTCTGAAAATTTCCGAAAAATATAGCATTTTATCGAGTGCAAAGGAAAATAACCACTTAATTTACGTTTCGCACGACGGTGATACACATTTAGTATAATGCATTTCGCACATGGGCAGTATGTTTTGGGTGTATTCTCAACGAAGCGAACCGCCTTGCGTGGCTGTGCAGTCAAAGTTGTGATGGGATGGCAAAAAATCGTCAACTGCTTACAATTGGCGAGATAATACTTCACGAGAATTTACATAATCTTCCACTTCCGATCGGGGCTTTCATGCTAATGTGAACTTCTGGCACCAGAAGAAGCGATTTTTTTTAGTTTCGTACGCAAGAAATGCTATCGGTAATCAAATGTTGAAATCAAAGCAAATATTCATCGTATTTTTTGCATATTTTGATACAGCTTTGTAATAGGGAAATCAACTTAATACTTGTACTCTGTGAAATTCGCGATTTCCAGTATTATCATTATATACTATTTTTTATAATAATGTAATGAGCGTAATTGTATACAAAATTGACACACGAGATAGGTCCCCGAAAAAAGTTATTACATTGTATGATTTTGAATCTTCAACATGAAGTAGTACTACCATTTGCTGGTGTTTTGGAACATTTATTTCATCTAAATTTTTCGAATATTTATTACAAAAACCTACTCGCGTCGTATTTTGTTCAATATCCGACCTGTTTGGCAACGTTGAACTGGTTCAACACCAGATTATTGTATTATGCAAATAGTATTCGATAATTTTACCACATCAACAACTTCCTTTGCCAGATCAGATTTTTTTGTGGTTAATGCGTCCAAACATATAAGCCTGATTAAAGTGTTTCACTCCTCGACTGTATCTTCCTTCAGTACGTTCAAACATTTTTTCGAATATGTGCACATTACATCAAACAGATTATATTACACGTCCTATTACGAACGATACAAAAATAGTCAGAACTGCTAGTGATTTGTTCCCATCATACCATGACATTGAGCCACATTTAGCGCTTTTATCCATTCAGAAAATTGGAATAATGCATGTGGATCGGACATGCATAATTTCATGAGCCAAGGGGCCGTAGGATTATGCATAAATACGATTTAGATTGTCGACTCAGGCTAGACAGCGCTGCCAGCGCTGGTTCTGCCTTGATTCTTGCCTTTGTCACCATGCCAGAGCAAAGTTTATCTTGATTGCTTACGCAATTGGCCCAACTAATTCGGCGCCGCTGGCGATGCCATGCTGGCTGCCAGCAGCAGCAATTGATTTTGGAATTACCTAGTGTCATCGCAATTTGGTGAACTAGCCAGTTTGATGTTTTACATGAATGTATGGACGATGTTTTTCAGGTTCTTGGATCGATTCAGCGTAACGTACTTCGATTTACACGGCATTCCTTACGTTTGTATTAGTTTTTAGTGACACAAGTATTAAAATGTTCCTGCTTGTAATATTCTCTATAAACATACTTAAAATGAGATAATAATTTTGAGTGATAATTAAAATGAAATGACAATATTTTCGCACTTTATGATTGCAAATAAGCACTCCCTAGTGTGAGACTAATTCCGTACAATATACAACAAACCTCAGTAACGATAAGTCACGACTGCCGTTCCTTTGCTGCCATTCGTTTATCACGCACCGTACCAGCAACTTTGCACTTGTTCCTTGTTAGTTAAAAACTTGAAATACCTGTTAAATTTGCATTCTGGACTACTGTGAAAAATTTAGAAAAAAAAATCCCTGGGGAGGGAAGAGGTGTAGGGCATTGTATTTTTTTCTAAAATTTTGCGATCTATTGTTTACGTTATAATAAATTGGATTATTGACGTCTTCGGAAGAATTTGCGGACTCTTTCAATGTACATATAGTGTTACGATTTTAATGCAAGAGCAAATATCAAACTATGCCTTCGGCAAAGTTGTGGAGTCAACAACTTTGCTGAAGACACAAAGACTATTAATCTTTCATAGCTTTACATTATTGCTTTTTGTTTGTGGATGATTCCTTAAAAGTCAATGCATTATTATAACTTGTTAAATATCATCCTGTCGAGTTCGACATGTAAAAGTTTGAATTATCAAAATGATCATCTTTTTATATTACAATTTTGGTTTATCTCATGCATTTTCAAAATCATTCGTCAATTTTTGATGAATATGGTGATTCAAGCAGTGATTGTTTGTTTAGATTGAAACGGTTGAAAAACTTATCAAAGTAAGGTCGGTCGGTGATTTTAATGTTATGATTTTAGTTTTCTGTTAATTTCTTTATTAATTTTTTTTGCTTGTACAAGAAATGAACTGGTTTCTTTGGAAAGGTTGTGAAGATTGCTTTCGCTAATATTATTGCGGAATATGCTTAGCCCCTTCTTTAAATACTTTAGAAGTGATACCCAAGTAACCTATAAGCATTATAACGTAGTCTGATATTTGCTTTAGATCTACATATAGGGCAGTCATAAAGAGCCCCTAAGCCCTGTATACTGATATAATGCTGGTTTTATACCAGAAAAGGCAAAATATTGTGCTATTACTGTGCTGTCTAATATTAGCACTACTCATGCTATTAAAAAGCTTCAATCGGCTGACATTTCCAGTACGGTTTTGCAACGATTTCTCATGTTTCCTTTTCGGTATGATGAACAAATAGACAAAATATCAAAATACTATTTAGAACCATAATTGTCTCCCTTCTGTTGCATTGTAAACAAATCCACATCGTGTGAACACGAAATTCCTTTAAGGATATTCATCCTTAAAGCAATTTTGTATTCACACGATGTGGATGTTTTTTTTGAAAATTATCTTTATTAACCTTCCGGCAGTCGTGCTAGTGCACTGAGTGCACGCTGCTCTGGAAAACTACCGAAATCGTCTTAAGGCATCAGCGGCTGCCATATGCGCGACTTCCGGAGGGTTAAGTCTCGAACAGAGGTACCTTGCCTAGTCCTTCACAGCAAGTTCGCTGCTTTTGCTGCCATGGCTATATTGCATATGTTCGAATGAAATGAAATATGCCGAATATAATTTTCAAGAGAAGTTGCATAATGAACAAACTCACAGGTCTTCAATGGCATTCTATTGGCTTTATATTTGTTCTATAATGGCACTAAAAGCATATGTACAGCATACATGCTTTAGTGAATCTTGAAGCATGTACGCATTATATCAACTTTATATACGCATCCAGAGCAATCGACAATAGTATAATTCGACTGTGATTGTATGTATTTATGATGCTAATATGGAACATGATTGTATCATTGTATTTATGATGCTAATATGGAACATGATTGCTACAATAGAAGGGATAGGATAGTTTTATTTGAAGGGCCTTTAACTCTGTGTTCATTCGTCCCTGGCTACTACGATAGAGTTTCAATGCAACATTAGTGCAAATGTATAGCCAATTTTTTGCAATGATTTAATGCTTAAAAGAATCCGGGGCTATTATGACAGTGGGTGTAATTCAGACTCCCTCGATTTCTCAAAAAATCGTAAGACTTTCTGACTGTCGTACATAGTCGTAGAAGCGCCATTCTGAAACACGTGACGAATGAATTTAATTTAAAGTCACGTAACTAAAAATAAAGTAAAAGTTAAAAAAGCCATTCTGAAGCATTAATTTTGACAAATCATTCCCAGTTCTGCAGTTTTTTAGAAGAGAGATATAACGTATTTCATTTTTTCGCCATCTTCAAAACAAAAATCATTATAATGGTAAAACCGGAATTAATGTAACAAATGAAGGTGAAAAAATAACAGGTAAGTGATTTGGAAAGCTTGAGGCTTTTATTTTATGGAATAATTTTTTTTTGTGAAAACAGAAATATTTTCAAGACGCTCATCACTTTTGTGGGAAATAAGCGTACGGGGCTATTCGGACCCTCTATTCCATCAACCACCGTTCAGCGACTTGCGGCTGCGCACACAATTGCACACACCACAGCAAAAACAATAGGCGAACGCCAACCGACAGCTGTGACTCCTCAGATTAATTATGTTAACACAATTTTTTTTGTACCTTCAGGAGTTTCTCCAATAAATATTTCATAGGTAAACATAGTTCCATGGCAAACAAAAAAATTCAACATGTTAACAATCTGAATTGCCGCGTAGGGAGGTCCGAATTACCCTTACATTGTAGAAGGATAGAAAATCGTAAAGTATTGCTAATCGTCGCCTAGCGCTGCCATGGAGCGGTGAAAATTATTTTTTTGGCTTCAAAATGTAGCTAAGGCTTCAAACTAACAATTAGAACTTTTGACCGATTAATTCTTTCAAATCTTTCCACCTAAAAGGGCGATTTGCTTAGGTAGGTCCGAATAGCTCCGGGTTCCCCAACACAAGCTCATCTGAAAGTTAAAGATTCGTCTATCTCCAAATTGAATAGTTTTAATCCCATGTGAAAAGTTTCTCTATGCCGAGAGCTACTCAAAAATAAAATTATTTGGCTCGCTTATCAAAAATAATCACCGTAAAATGGGGGAACATTGATCACTTTTCAAAAGTTTTTCGAATAACTATCTTCAATTCAAGTAGATGTAGCTGTTGGAATTTTTAAAAAATAGTACTGGTACCCATAGATTAAAAATGTACAAAATGTTGGGTGTTTTATTTCGTTTTTCTATAAAAATAAAATTACTTCATTGTAAATTTTCATTCGTTGTTTTCGGGGTAACTGATCTGCAAAATATATGTATCGAAATGTTGTGTAAATTGCATAGCTGCAGGCAACGTCACGAAAGAGGACAAAATTGTCTAGATGGATACAGTTGAATTTTTTTTAACCCTTTCAGGAAAATAGTCGAAATAAAACACTTAACAAAGAAAATCTGGAATTTTAAAAACAAATTATTCACAATTTCTAAAAAGGTGATTAATTTTGTAGAAGTTGATTGATTTCATGAATATACAAGAGATGGTTTGAATTTGTGCTTATAAAAGGGACATTAGATGACGAAATAATCATTGCCGATAGATACTTACCCCGATGATCAATGATACCCCGTTTTACGGCACATCGGCTGCCTATCGAACCTCTAACAGCGGCCAATTTCATGTGTTCGGAATGGTTTTTAGACTATATTCCAGTGTACGCCATTTGAAAGCAAAAAATCGAAGTCAAAATTGTTCTTACGGGTCTTTTATTTTATTTATAAACTGTCGAAGAATAGAACAACAGTGCCATTAATGGACCGTTATATTTGATTTTACGCAGTGTGCGACGAACATCTCAAATCAAGTTTTGCTTTTACCGATATAAACATCTTCCTGGACCGCTTTAGCTTTGTTTGAACCGATTAGAGACACCGAAACACTTTTCTCAGAAATGGCTGTCCACACCAACAATTTTGGTTTGCCGGCATGTTCAACATCGTTTGTTGTTGCTTTAATGTTGTCAGTGTAATAGACACCGTTTCCTCTTAATTCATGGTGCGAAAATGTAAAGTACAAAATGTTGAATTTTCTATTCTCAAAGTGTTTACTGTGAAGTGTATCGCAACAAATTGGTGTCTGTTTAGTTGCTTTGGCTGCATATTTCGGTGCTCACTTTCGTTTATAATAAATCACGTAGTTTTTCTTCAAAATTCTTGAGCTTGACGTAACAAATTTTTGTGTCAATTTACATGCTGATTGCCCAACGTTGTTTTTGGTACTTAACTGCACGTTTGTCTTTGTGCTGGAACATAGTTGTCAGATATCATTCCTACGAGTTTCATATGTTCTATGAAGTTTTTCCAATCTTCAAAATACGCATTTATTAACGCATAATTTTTCGTATCTCGAGCATTTTCAAAGATATTGGAGATTTAAAAAAAAAACGCTTTTAATCCACCTAACAGTGTGATGAGACATTTCTTATAACTCTTATCACTCTCTTCGGATATTATATCGTTTGAGAACATTTAGAACTTGATGTTTCGCGATGTTTTTGATAACACATACTACATGGGATAGTGGCAGGACTCAGAGAATCGCTCAAATCAGCATAGGACAACATCAGTGCTAGAAATCTCAAACCAAATCAATGGGAAAGCGAAAAAATGGCCCATAAAATAGACATTCCAACGAATTATTGTTAATGCTCTGTTAATAAAATATCTAAATTGTGGTGGGAAAACTGAATTTTCCTAAAGGGGTTATTTATTTATCATTCGCATGTATGAGAAAAGCCTTATGTTTACATTTGTGAGTATCGCCCTTTTCACAAAAAAGCGTTGAAATGAAATCGCAGCTCCGGATATCACGTTATCTCTGAAGTGAATGCGTGCATAGTTCCAAATTTTACTTCGATATCGACTTTTTCTTAAGGTGACTTCCCAGTAGTATCCTTGATTTGAATTATTATCGCTAATCCTAATGTCAATGAACAAATAAAAACCTCTCGAAAACGAACCGTTTGAGGAAATCATCATCATTACTGGAATTTTCATTTTCACGAAACTTTTCGATAGTCTTCCGTCACTTGCGTTAATGCACTGGGTGCACAGTGCTCCGAAAATCTAGCGAAATCGTCTTAGGACACCAGCGGGTCTAATTCAGAGCTATCTGCGCGGCGAGTTAAACACTAAAAATTATTTTCTATTCCATAATTTTCAGTTCAGCAATTCGAGAGATCGTACTCACCGCACGTCATGAAAAATAGACTACGTTGTGAAGCGATGGTCACTATTTATTAAAAAATCACGGTTAAATAAAAAATTAAACTATTAAAAAATTTCAAATAGTTTATAATTTTCACAAACTTGTTAGGAAAAATTGTTTAATAAGCTTTCGTAATATTGTGTAGGAAAAAAGCTGAAAATTTCAGTATTTTCTCTATCTGCAACATATAATCACTTAAGTATACCAATTAATTGGTATACGAATTGGAATAGGTTCGCCAAATTTTGGAAGAAGTCTATAAAATAACCTCTTGAAAGCTACCTAAAAATTGTTGTAGTTCGATGCAATAAAAAAATCATATTTGGCAATTCATATTTGGCTGATACAATTGGGGTGTCAATGTATTATAATAGATATTCAGCATTCGAAGAAGTTTCTTGTGAACGAGTGTAGAACGACTTTGTTTCTACTTACTTGAAGTCAGCGGCGTAGCCAGAAATTCGGTTTGGCGGGGGTTTGGTGAAAATCGATCTTACTGTCCAAACGGCATAATTCCGAAACCATAATTTTTGAAGTTTTAAAATTATGCAGAATTATTTTCCAGAAAATAGTAACAAGGTTCGTGTCTTTAGCGAATTTGTTGAGACTTTATTGTAGTCATGAATATTAACCTGAGAAAATTCACCATAAATACTTCTTGGACGATATACCGTCAAAATTATTTTATCAAATGATGCGCTGTTTAACGTTTGTAAAACTCATCGAAGATACTAACCCCCCGAAATTGGCGGTTTCAAAATGCTATCTTGACCTTAAATTACTGTTTTTAAACATTTGACCTATACATACAATTGGTCATACAACAAAAATCAAATGCTCATCAAAATCGATCAGAACCTGCTAGAGTCGAATGGAAATCGTCATTTTTCTCTACATTCGGAAAGTGTTATCCTCGTTATTAATCATATTACGTTTTCGTCTCAACTCGACGCATTCCCAAAATAAAAACCTGTTTTAATCCACCTAGTGGTGCAATTGTGCTTGTTTCATTTGTCCAGACTACGATTCCATGGCTGGTTATGTTCAATACAATGGTGGAAATGAATATTACATGTTCAGTACGATTTGTACATACATACAACGGATCGACAGCCACGATCTTGAGTTACTATGTGATACTGAAACATCGCTTGAAACCAGCGGCGGATCATGGAGAAAGATCCGGGAGGTCCAGGTCCTGCCGAAAATTTTCAACTTGTTAAGAAATTTTTAATTAGTTTTAATTTTAAAGTAGCAACCCCTCACTGCATACTCTCTCCGGGCCGGTATGATTGACGATTTTTAGAGTGATTGCATAACCTTTCTATATGAGAAAAGCAAAAATGTACCAAAGTCCAAAGAAGTCAATTTTTGTCAAACATTTCAATGTTTCATGCATTTTAAAGTCATTTGGCATCAAAAATACAAATTTGATTTTGAAAATTTTTCATTTCAGTTTATATGAGAATTTGCGGTGTGATTGCACTCTTCAACTCGTAACTCCGGAACCGGAAGTCCAATCAATAAAAAATTCAATAGCAGCCGATGGGAAGGTTGTACCTTTCATTTGAGACTAACTTTGTGTAAATTGGTCCAGCCATCTCTGAGAAACAGAGGTCACATTTTTTTCCACATACACACATACATACACACACAGACATTTTCCGATCTCGACGAACTCAGTCGATTGGCATATGACACTCGGTCCTCCGGGTCGGGATTAGATTGACGAATTTTAGAGTGAATGAGAAAGACAAAAACATTTTTGGCAAATGTTGAAAGTTATGCATTTTTTTTTGGTGAGCAGTTCTATGTTTCATAGACATTAAATCAATTTTAACTTCTCTTCCTACTAAATAAAGACCCTTATTACAATACATTTCTACAAAAACGAGATCAATTTGAAAATAAATCTGAGGATTATGATTGATTACAGAACTCTGGAATTTTCTATTGGAATGTTTTCAGGCAGGAATTTGATATTGATGCAATTAGACAACTGTGAAATCAAGACCAATAGATCAGTTACATATCAGGACCCCATTCCGACAATTTATCAAAAGTCCTAATGATGTTAACAACAACAGGTTATCAATCCACGGATCAGATAATTAGTATTGTAATATTGAATTAAATCAGTCTGCATCAATAAATTTTCAACTTCAATCCAATATTTTTTTTGGGTGTTGTGAGGGGGGGGGGGAGGGGTGTTGTACGGTGTTAAACCCCAAAACCTTCTCTTGTCTACGCCGTAGCTTGGAGTTATTTTTTTCGCTTTTCATTTTCCGATATGTTTCAGATCGATCCGATGGTTATAAGTTAGAAAAATTGCAGTCAGAAGGTTCGCACAAATGAACATTTTTGTACTGATAAGGTATCAAGTTCCTTTCGGACAACTTGGAAGTGTTCGGTGATTATTTCTAGCGGTTGTAGATTGTAAAATGAAATACAAAAGTCGTTTTATCGAAATAATGTTTAGCTTATTTCAATGGATTATTACTATATTGAACAATAAATGGGCGACAAAGAATAATCAACAAACAACAAGCCATAACTTTTAAAGTATTCAAAATAGATATTTAAAGTCTTTAGTAAAGTTATTCGCAAAAGTAAGAGCTACAAATTTGCTGAAGACATCATTTCGATATAATCACTTCCAAGAAAATTTGTGAAAATATTTCACTCATAGGGGGATTAATCAGCAAAAATACCAAAACAATACCAAAAACAATACCAAAAGAAAGGGCATATTACCTCCATTAAATTCTCCGAAGATACTATTGATCTAAAATAAGCCGTTTTGGCGTTAATAATAGATTATATGTTTTTGGTCATATTTCTGGCAATGGGATATGATAAAAATCTTTCGTCCGCATTTAATGTTAAATGTCTCTTTTGATAATAGTCCGATTTCTACAATCTATAGCTTGTTCGAAAGGTATTCGTTAAAGCTGTCTAAAAACATATACATTGTTAATCTATATTGTCAATTTCGGCAGATAATTTCAAAAAACTGCAAAAAGCGCCATTTTTACGCATTCAAACATTCATATCTTGGAAACTAAACATCAGAATCAAAAACAAATTAATAGCGTTCATACTGTTTTTTAGTTCTTTCATTTAAAATTGGTTTGGATAAGATCGGTTCAGCCATTGCTGAGAAACACGAATGAGAATTTGTCCGTTACATACACACACACAGACACACACACAGACATTGTCCCAAATCGTCGGGCTGAGTCGATTGGTATATAAGACTCGGCCCTCCGGGCCTCGGAAAAAATCTTGAAAGTTTGAGCGAATTCTATACATTTCTTTTATAAGAAATGTAAAAAACAATATTTTTTCAAATCATCTTCAACTTTACTGGAGACTACTAGAGACAAGTGAAATTCATTGAATTTTATAGTGCTAAGATAACACATCTAACTGTAACTGAAGCTGTGTGCCAGTTTTTTCTCGTACTGCTCGTTTTTGCTAATTTTATAAAAAAACATCCAATAACTTCTAAGCCGCAAGAGATAGAACTTGTTGAAAAGTTATCTGGACAAAACGAACAACTTTCTGGAACATGTTCAAATTTTATTTATGGGCGGTGGTCAGCTATTTTCGTCCGCGTCCATTATCACCTATTTTATAAGGTGAACAGTGCCATCTTTGAAAATGAATCACCTTGGTTGTGCAACTAATTTTTCCGATCTTATTTTATTGCAAATAATTAAGTAGTCTTCATTTTATTATATTCAGAATTGCACATATTCTGTCGCATGTAATTTTAAATGTTCGTTGAGTTACGGGAACACATATCCGCCGGTTGATGCCAATCGAGCTGACATTTCTTTGGACTGATCAAACTAATTTCTTTGTTTGTTCAGTGTTTATTTGACCAACCAGGAAACTAATCCACTAGGCATTGTGCGTGAGGAATACGCATGATCTTGCCTGAGTGAAATGATGACTGTTGAATCATATATCAGTGTTGAGAAATGACAGTGAATCAGATGCCAGTTACCAATTTGCAGCAGCCATATAAACATGAAGAACATATGCTTCATTGTCATATTCATTGGCTTACTTTTAGTCCAATAAATCAATTAAATTAAATCAAATTAATTGTTCTCATTATATTGAATACTTTCATTTGCTTTGAAGCAGTGCATGCACTATATTCTTGATTGTCATGTTAACCATATTTCTTCATGAGTATAAAAATATTCCAGCTTGATTATTGACGTAAAAGGTGAAAGGTTAGTTTCTTTTCGTTCTTATTGTTTCCAATCTTGTTCTAGTATTTATTGTAAAATTTAGCGCCATCAATTATATATTCGACATAAAAAGCTGGTCGTTTCAGGTATTTCGGTAGTGCTTATTTTATACCGTCTTTAAGCATTAGCGGCTGTTAGTTCAGTGAGCCGTTTACGCGATCTCCGGAGGAGAAACAACGCGCGCGAATAACACTCGGTACCTTATTTAATTATTCGCGGAGAAAGAAATTGTCTTTTTATTAGCTATATAAGTACCAAATTTTATATACGATAAATAGTGCTTGTATTGCGAAGTCTTCAATTACATAGGTACTACCGCATCTATTTCGACAGCTCTCTTGAGACGCTGTAGGTAATCGCTTTTCATAATATTGAATTCTTTTTGGAATATCGTGTTTCGCCGAAATAAAGAAACAAGGAATAATAACATTGTTCACATACCGTCTGATTCTGTTAAACATAAGCAACACTCCCAACTGTCGGCAGTCCGGAGTTTAAGTTGCTTTTTTGACAAACCGGGCATTTCCACATTAATTCAACAAACGATAACTCTATCAAATTCTCGGCAGCCGGCTGCCCAGAGCAATAAACACATGATAACACTTCTGAGAGTTGCATAGATCGTATCACTTATCAAGGTGAACCCAGGTTTACGTAACTCTTTACCCCATTCTACGAACAAAAACTCCTTCCCGTGGCAAAAGTGGAGATACAGAGGTATACACGGTCTCCATAACAACGTTTGCTACACTAACATTCCTTTGTCCGATGACTGTAAGGACGTGGCCGGTGCCGTTATTGACATTTGAACGTATAGAACTCTCGAAACGTGCACATTGAGGATGGATTGGATAGCTGCTCCCAGGCCCCATTCGTTGATTCTCTGTGCAATTTCGCTTGTTCTGGTCAATCACGGAGTAGCAACTACGAATTGTACGGTCATCATGCTCATGCTCATGTTGAAATTTTATTTATGATATTTAAGAAGCTGTGCTAAAAAAAGTTTTTAAGGGGTCATTTACGAACAACGGTCTATAATTTCGAGTGTACTATAAATAAAGATATTCGACCTTCTGTAAAGTTGTTCGCAAAAAACAGCTTCTTCAATATTTCTGAAGATATTATTTTACTTTTCAGAAGACATCATTGTTGTACACTTTACCGTTGTCGCGTGAATAGTTCATCGCCCGTTGTCGACCAAAAAATACACTGTAATTTCTAAAATCTCAATTTTGAAATGGACATTGTACTATACGTAATAACCTCATAAAATAATATCCAGTAAAAAAATTGGTTTGAAATGATTACGAGCTTGACGCTAATTTAAAATTGAATATAACATAAAAAATCTCAACAAGTTTAAAATTTTCGTGGGGGAAGGGGTTGCTTAATGTGTGAAAATCTCTGCCACTTTTCCTCTTTCAGTCGACGTATAATATGCCTGTCCAGGTTGCTGTTTAAAGTCTGCCTTGACGTAGGTTTCGTTATTCTGCCCACACAATCAAACTTCGTCAGCATCTTTATGTACAGCTTCCGCGATCATTCTATGGTCGACTTGTTTTCCTTATCGTCACGATTTCAAGTCACCACCTTCTTGTAAGTTAACAGTCCGGTTCGTTTATTAGTTCGATGCACGGTCGTAGAGGACACCTCCAGCTTTCGATTTCCCCCGATGTAATCTTCTTGGCCGTCGCCAAACGTTTCCAGACCTTTTTTATTGGTAACAGTCACACACAACATTTGGTCACATTCAACAAATGGGCCAATTTGGCGTTCGAGTAGTAGGATTTTCGCGATGCCCAAGCAAAATTTTGTTCCGTTGCTCCGATACTACTTTCAGAACTGAAGAGCAAATGTCAAAATCAAATTGTGGGTATGACATTACACACATACAACTTTAAAATGAGACGTATGCAGGTTTTTTCAAAGCACGATGACAAAATGGGTAAAGCAGAAGTTGACCAATTTTTGTTCGTAACACCCTGTATGACAATAAAACAACCAGTAAGAACTCCTCAAATCGCATCACCTGAACCAACCTAATATAACAACATGCAAGCGGACACACCACAAATGAGTGCTGGTAATTTGCATACACATTATCACACTGCTCCGCGATGATGTTTAGTTAATTAATAGTTTAATATAAATTACTGAAATCTGCTCCGATAATCTCTCGCATCGAAATGGTATAAATGAGCGGAAAATGCTCCCATCTCTCTATTAGGCAATATTGCAATCTGTTTTAATTGTTTTCCAGCAGTGCGATGGGTGCTGCTGCCAAAGTTTGTGCTAATTAGGGAACCTAATCTAATTTTTTAGTCCAGTTTTCAAGGTTTAATTGTTTTGTGATTGTGGTCATCTAGAATCGGCAATAAACATTGGCATTGCATTTTTTAAGATATGTTCTAGCACACTCCAAGCGTAAATTGGATGGAAACGAAAAACTTTCAAAGGTCGACATCCATTAGATTCATTACGGCATATTGCGGATAAAGTTGAATATGGTTCGCGCAGACAATGTGGAACCACATTTTTTTTTGGAATGATTCAATCTATCTCAAAACTTTGGCGTCACATCGTCTTCTAATGATATGGCCTCTTATTTAACAGGGCCATGCCACAGCATAACCGAGGTAGTGCTATATCGACTACCCTTTGACATTTTCTACTACGTGTATAGCCTATATGTATACCAATGTCAAGGAAGAGAATTTCATTTATGCTACATTCAAGTGCAAAACAATAAATCTCTTCTTTCATGTTCCCTGTAAATCTCATCCTTTTATAAATACATTGTGACATTGCAGTGCAATTTGTTCTTTACCGAAGCATAGAGAACGAGATTTTAGTTTTCTTCCTAGCACCAAGCTCTACCGATATCACCAATCGATATGATTCGAAGCTATGTGTTCCCCACTTTCCACACGGCCTTGGTAAAAGTCAGCTCTAATTTAGTGATTTTCAGGATGAAATCACAAACAACCATGACCGGGTTTGTTCAACTGTACAGTCCGATGTTCGACCGATGGCAACTAGCAGCTGCTACCTTCAGTTCGCTGACCGAAGCTGTGAGCTGATCCCATCCCTTGGTTGCCTACTACTGCTGACCTATGGCTATACTTCGGACAGTGTGGATAAGTTATGCAACACTTTGTCAAGCTACTTAACTATGTAAGAAAACGGGCTCCGGGACCGTTTTGAAGCCATGCCAACTTTTTCAATTTGCTGCAGCTGGGATGAAGGTTACTCCGGAGTGCCTTTATGACCGGGACCTATCGGATGAGTGTGTTTGGATGGTAATGATTTTTTGCGATATATTTCAATATATTTAGAAAAAATCATCGAAGGTCTGGCACTTGGGCATTATTTGGCACACGCTACTATCTATTGGCCATAATACTGCCTGGAACATAAGTTAAACCGGTTCTGTTTGAAGTGACCTAAATTCAATAAATTACCATGACGTTGCCTACGACTTTTTCCACGTTTTTCACGTTCCACTCTAATTTCCCCCTGACCCTTATTAGGCTCCAATTTCAGTTTTGATACTGTCTTTCGCGTGTTCTGCTTGTTCATAATGTTTTTTGCACGAAGCTGTGAGCTAAATGGCACGAATTCATTCTTCAAAGTGCTTCTCAGAACAAAGCAATTGTCTCACTTAGTTTTCTTACCCTTTTTTTCAACCGTTATGGCGTAAATTTAAGAAGGGGTTCCGGTTTTCCACCATACTTCCAGGTAAACAGAGGTAGAAAAATATCTTGTTCCATTGCTTGTTTATGTAGGATAAAGTAGTACAAATAATGACAAGTGAAGAAGAGCAGTGCTGCATAAACAATTCGTCGTTTTTTTTACAAAATGATTAAATATAATGTATGTATAACACAATATTATACTTGAATCTACTATACGACGTATTATTACAGAACTGTGTCAGTGGGTCCATGGTACTCCTACAAACTCTACTTAGAGTTTCTGAAATAACAAAGACTGAAAAAGCATTTTTTTTCAATATCATTTCATTGCGCTTTCCTCATTTTCAACAGTTGTCCTAATCATTTTGCACTCATAATCTACATCAACATCAGACGACTGCTTTTGATGTAGCACGCCATGCCAAATTATCAGAGTATTTGTCCTTGCAATGAACGGCATCTAGTGCAAAAACGGGTTAAACGTTCATGGATGTGGAACGATATAACACGCACGTGATCGTTATAGAACATAATTCATATATGTATAGCTTCATTATTCCACCCCTTTTGAGCCAAGAATGTTTGTGCGTGCTTTTCAAATTAATTGATTCTAACCCTGCAGGGGCGCACAATGCAGCGTTGTTTGCCACCGTCGACGCTGGGTGCCGTGTTATGGTCTACGAATTTCACATCGCCCCCTCGATGCCTTAGGGCCCAAACAGAATACACCGCTGGTTGTCACGGGAGTGTCAGAGGCCAGTTTTAAAAATTTGTTCATCCATGCAATGCTTTCAACATCGAGCGAAGTTATGTTATCCCGACAGCTTTAAAACTTTTCAAACTGGTCATAGTCACAACGCTGCGTCAGCAGCGAAATATTCTGCGTGGGTCATAGCCGAACTCACGGGTAATATGAACGCATTCACCTCCACACAATGCGTTTTCGATAAAATCGAAATCCAGCGAAACTGTTTGTAGGGGGAGAACGTGACATAGCGAGTTTAATTGATCACATTATATGCAGAATATTGCTGATGGAACGGCATACCAATAAAAGCGGTACCTACATACCAAATAGTAATTATATTGAAAAAGCTTTTCTCGGAGTATAGATAGGAAACATTTTCTATTTTGAAAATCTTCAGACATTTGTTGAATGTCCTCTCCTGAGTATTCGTTTGGAAAATGAAACTCCGAATATTGCTATAAAACTTTTTGCATAGTTTGTAATATTGATAGTGAACACAAACACTGACTCTAGGAAATATGGCGAATTCAAGTGATTCAGGGGTGGAAAAAATAATTTACTTACATCTAATTTACCATAGATTGTTTTTCCGTGGCTAACAAAAATATCATGGGACGTTCTCTCTCTCTCTCGGGTTGTGCATCTGCTGTTCGTGTAGTGTATGGTCAAGTTACCACACTTTTTACACAAGCGTTTATTCATAATTTAGAAAACTGGCGGTAAAATTTTCTACCAAAAATGTAAACAACATTGAGAGTCATAAAAAATAGGAGTATCAAGTGGTCTTACTTTCCCACATTTTAATTCTTCTTCATCCAAGTACACCTTAGCGGCACTATCAGGGAATTTCGATACCCATTGTAACTACCTGTTTCGTAATATCAGTCGTAAAATAACAGTTCTGACCAGTGCCGTGTTAAAGTTTACTTTAGAAGTGAAATGTTTTCACACTGCAATCAGCGCTAATAACGCCACTCTGGTTTGGGAAATCAATTATCATAACCAGCTAATTGTGAGCATGTCCGAAGCAACCAGCGACGGATGCAATTTAGAATGAATTATGCATTTGTGTACTGCTTATACACATCGTCAGGTTTATTAACGCGGCTAAGTGTATATACATAGCATTCGTACCATGTATGTAAAGGTGATAGCCAAACTAATCAGGTATGGCTGTCAACATTTTGTTTGGATTGCGTTAGATATCCGTGCGCATTTTCAAACCCGACGACTGCACATCAAAGCTTTTTGCTGTAATATACCAAATTAAATTGCAATAAAATGTGGCTGTTTTTAGCTATAATGGAATCATGGTGTTGGTCATGTTGGGTCAGTACTGTGTTAATGAATCGGCACTTTGTACTAGTGACAGGAGTCCCAAACATGATAGCGAAACTACTTTCGACCGTCTTTTTGTGTTTCGGTCGTAATTTTACACAAGCGACAACAATAATTTTGCTTCGCCTCGTACACAATTGTCTCAGCACCGTGAGCTATTTCGACGACAATTTTTTTGTGATGCGGTTTCCAGATATATCGACAGTATTTTTAGTACTTGCTCCTTATGTCTGAGCACTTGAATCTAGTGTGCAATATCTAAAGATCAAAAGGAAACGCTACGCTTGCTCTCGTCATGGTGATCCTTCGACATGAGTGAATTACTAAAGTAAAAAGTAAAGCACTGGACAAATATCGTGGTCGTTTACTTTACAGTTTTCCATATTATACCAAGTATACGCGAGGTGGGACGTTTACTAAAGGTGAAAATTGAACTTTTGCTTAAACAAGTAAGCTTTCTCCAGTTCCATCATATCAGACACGCAACATTAATAAAGTTCAACAGATTGGCTCAAATTTTGTTTAGAAAGCTAGAACACGCCGTTGCGAATTGCAGCCTCTGAGTGAGGATGTATTCGAACGGTGGTGAAATTTCCTCAAATTTTAATCGCAAAATATTGAAATTTGAATGAATGATATTGAATCTTCAGGGTGCATCTCGAAGAAATGCTGTGCACAGCAGGGTTACCATATTCACAGATTTTTCTGTAATCTCACAGATTTTTTTTCACAATTTTTGATCACAGATTCTATTTCACAGATGACAGATTTTAAGCATTTTGATAAAAAAATTCACAGATTTTAATAGATTTTTGGAAATATTGTGATTTTTCACAGATTTTTTGGAAATGTATCACAGATTTTCACAGATTTTTTTCCTGTTTTAGTCACCACAGAGGGTAAAAAGATTTTTTTTGGCCGAAACACAGATTTCAATGTGGCATCCCTGGCGCACACCATAACTCAAAATCTGCTGAACACATTGTTTTGAAATTTGGCCCTGTTCTTCTGCACATCATATCCGAATTAACTACGGGACAAAATTATAAAACTGTTTTTATTATTTTTACAATAAATTTACTATAAAGCTACAATGGTAAGATTTTCTTTTAGCAAAACTCGGACTATTGGCTTCAAAGTGCTACGAAAAAATCAAAAATCGAGCAAGAAATAAAAGCTACCGTAGTTATCTGGGGAATGAAGAAGAACTATTCAAAACTTCAACACGATTGCTCTAGTAGATTTTGAGTTGTGATGTACATCGCAAAGCAAGTTTTGGACGAGACGCCCCCAGTGACTTGCTGTCAAGTTTTGTGAAAATTTTGTTCGATTATGGCATTATTATATGGAAATTGAATGAATATACACTCAAGTTTTTTTACGCGGTTTTTTTTTGCGCGGTATTTTTTTACGCGTTTTTTTACGCGGATTTTGAAATTTACGCGGTTTTCATTTACGCGGATTTTGAAATTTACGCGGTTTTCATTTACGCGGATTTTGGAATTTACGCGGTATCCATCAATGAGGTTCCCTTTATCGCGGATTCTTAAATTTAAGTGGTCTTCATTTACGCGGATTTTGAAATTTACGCGGTTTTCATTTACGCGGATTTTGAAATTTACGCGGTTTTCATTTACGCGGATTTTGAAATTTACGCGGTTTTCATTCACGCGGATTTTGAAATTTACGCGATTTTCATTTACGCGGTTTTCATTTACGCGGCTCGTATCCCCCGCGTAAAAAAAACCTGAGTGTACTAACACTCTCGGAATCACCACAACAAATTTAGAAAAATGTATCCTTGTTATCGAATTAACCCCCCCCCCCCCTCCTTAAACCATTGGAAAATTTGTGTCGCTGCACGGTAAAGTGGAATCCGTTGGAGGATACATGGATAAAGTTTTTCCCATGTATTTCCAATTTTATTTTTATGGGGATGTGTCCCATTGGGCATAAATACGTTAGGTATACGAACGCTAGACATACGTGAGTTAGGCATAATGGACGTTAGACATTAAAACATTAGGCATAACACAATTCTTAGGAATTCAACAAAAATATATTCGTTAGCTGTAAAATTAAGAAACATCATTTTTTTTTAAATTTTAACTTTGCAATTCACATTTTTCCATTAAATGTCCTAATACCTCAACTTCCCCTATTTTTCCAGGCTGAAAACTTTTCTCATGTGATACCCAAGCGTATTTTACACTAAAAGTAGCAAATTAAATAAGAATTATGTTGTTAAATGGAGTTAATATGTGCGATTTTATGATAAAAAAGTGAAATCGAGACTATATTTCAGATAATTTGATGTTTCTGAATTTTACCGATAACGAATCTATTTTTATTTTGTTCCTAAGAATTTTCAAGGTACAATTTATTAAAATTATGTGAAGAATAATAGAGATAGCATATAGCACGCGAAAATGATACAATTTATTATGAATGACAAAAGGCCCTATAACCCCAACTTATCGTATTTGAACAAAGGTCAAAAAGCCTCCGTTTGATTTCTCAGATTTTTTCACATTAGAAAAACTGCAAAATATATATGACTTGCATCATGGAGCAGAAAAATTATTAAAAAATAGGGTATTTTGGGGCCAAGATGACCCAGTACCGCATTTTCGCGTATTTTTCCTGAAACGGAAATATCTCCATTCTAATACTAAGGCTATTTCCTTTAAAAAAGAAGTAAAAATTGTAATTTTCTGATTGCTACTACAAAAGTTATAGCATTTAATATATTTTTCCTCCATTTTTTGCTCATAGTATCAATTTCAAAAATTCCAAGCGATGTGGGCGGGACTCTGTCACAATTTGTCACAATATGAGAGGGAGGGGGGCTTCGAGAATTAAAAAAAATGCAATGCCCTACTTGACATGGACAAACTAAGCTTGCGCTTATTACTCGACAAATTGCACATACATCAATATCTTTGATTTAATTCACTGAAACAACATAACAACCACATGTGAAAATGTGATGTAGTATGACAATCGAACGAGCACTACTCCCCCTTCTGTCGTTCATGCCAAAGCATCAGGCTCAAATAGGTAGCGTCATAAAAGTATGACCAAAATAAGCTCAACGCCCTTATTCATAATCAATCTCATTTGAAGTTAGGTATGGATAACAGCCATGTTTGTTGCAATTGTCTAAGAAGAAAATATTTGCCGTGAAGATCAGCTTATGAAATAAAGAATGGTAAATCTTATAATTTTTCATTCAACAAGTATATGTACAAATATTGTTGCTACTACAAAGATTTCCTTCCGTGTTTCTCAGAAAAATGATAATATTCTTGACGTCTGCAAACTACGAAAGATTTTTCCATATAGTGAGACGAGTTAGCGAAACCAACAACGTACTGTCGCGAACGTTACTTCCGTAGCTCAATACCTTGCCTGTACAATGCAGCAAGTTCTCATAGGTTAAAAAAAGTAGTGCTCGCTCATTATTATTCATTAATCCTGAAAATTTGGTTACAATGGTATCGGTAATAGAATTTGCTCCGTAATACAGTAATATTGGTTTTAAATATTTTTGAACGAAAACAGTCCTTTTAAATGAAGAAAGCATAATACCTTTCCTTTGCCATACCACAACTAAATAGAAAACTAGTCTATGCACATAAAGGTTAAATAACTTTCACATTATTTTTGATTTTGTAGCTTCGTTGAAGCTATACGAGGGGATGATAGTATAGAGTAGATTTTTATAACCCGAAAAACCGAGCCAAAAGTGAAAATCTTTATTTTTTTTAATTATGCCCGCCGTTCATTATGCCTAACGTACATTATGCCAATTGTCTATTATGTCTAACGTACATTATGTCAATCGTCCATTATGACTGTCGTACAATATGCCTAACGTACTTATGCCTAACGTATATATGCCAAACGTACTTATGTTTAACGTCGCGCACTCCTTTTACGGTGGGAATTTGGTTGGACCGATCTATTCCTTCTTACCTAACCCTACAATACAAAACTCAGGGCCCGTTTTGCACAAATCAAGGGCAGATTTCTACACGCCTGTGCTATGATCGCACAGAAATTGCTAAAAAACTCATTCAGCGGTCCTGGGCCTAGTAAGGAAACTAATACCACAGACAAACTGTAAACGTAAAATGAGATGAATTTCCATCGCCCGTAGAAAAGCGTGGTGCTAGTGAAGCGATTTTGATACAGCCAAATGCTTCACCCGAGAACTCTTAATTTTTAACTTAGTCAATTGCCATCATTATCCCATGGAATACCGCAGTATGTGACGTTATCGGTTTTTCAACTGCAAAAATCCCTACCTTTCATTTATTATCCTGCATTTGACAAGCGGCGGGGAAGTGATGCCAGAACATCGGTTGAAAAATTTTCCTTTGGTAAGCAACTACTGCAATGTAATTTTGAGTATGGGTTTTGGGATAACATTTTGCTTTCCATGACGATTTGGTACCGTTAAAAGATTTTAAAAATTAAAAAGTTTGAAGATTTTCTGGATAATGCATCGAAGTATCCTAGTGTTTTCTGTGTCTAGGATGTCTTTCGATCGTTCATCTGTTTCGGAACTCAATTTTTGGTTTTCTAATACCATCAAAGTGCAGTGTGAACTAAATTTTCAAACCCCTCGTGAAACAGAATCCTGGCTATGGTTATACTTTTGTACCTTCTAAATATGGCCATCCAATTAACTGTTGAAGAATCTATCGTCAGTAGCTAAAAACCCGATTGAACTTGAAGAGTTTTTTTTCAATTTTAATGTATATATACGTGATATACGTTTTAAATATTATTGTACATTTTCTATAAAATTTCTTCATATTTGTGTACAGTTTCTTTGACATTGTATGTTCCTATTCCGTACGTTCGATGATATCACCTAATAAGTCAAAAATAAATTAATTTATTAGACAACTTTCCCTTGCAAAGTTTATTGCATATTTATTTTACCTGACTGTTTCGATTGACCATTTAAAAGTAGCCAAGGTATATTTCGTATGCAAAACAGGAAAAATGAAAAATAAATCAATTTATTGCAACTGTCGCTTAACTTTGATTGTTATCTGTGGCGGAGAGCAACGCTCAGTCGGCTTTTCCTCCACAGCGAGAGTGGTTAATGCTTTCGACTTATTGGCTGCTCACCGGAGAAGCAAAATTCTACATCGAACCAAACTGACAAAGCGGCACAAAATACGAATAGTTGTAAAATGTGGAAATATTCTATCCACAGCTTTATGGTCACCTTAACTTGGTTACAGAAGTAGGAAAAAAGAGTATACCTGTTTCTTTTAATCTTTTTGTGTTATTATAAATGACGAAAATGTTCCAAAATTTGATCAAGCGATCGGTTTGATTCGAAATTCAGTCTAATTGCAACGCATACTCATGTTTCTCTTGTAGTCTATCTCCAAGTCAGTGAAAATATCGCGGTGGCAACCCTAGATATGGCAGGCGGGGGAAGAGATTAAGATGCATGTTAATTATTGTGCACCAGTCCGTATTTAGTATTCACACGCAATACTGAGGATTAATTTTAGGAAGATAAGATAGAGTACATAATAATATTGACCGGTTCGATTTCGATATCATGAAATCAAACCGCCTCTGTAATTCCAGCGGCACCTTCACTCAGTAGAGCGCAGGTGCTGCGAATGGTATGAGGTCGGCCTTGTGTGGGGTTATACCGCAAAATTTCGTTAGCTAGACGGGCGACAATTCATGAATTGCTTTCAAAATCAAATCAATTTATTTTCTTCGCCCATTAGAATTTTTGTAATGTATACCGCTTTCTTCGCAATTTAATTTCTGCGTTTTTTCGAACGTAGTTTTTCGATTAGTCGATTTGCAAGTCAATAAAAAATGCCTTGAGCGTAAAAGCCCAGTTGTTTCGGTTTTGTATGTTAAATCCGTTGGCAGTTATATTGCCTCAAAAATAGCCTTCCTGATGAACTCTTATTCTAGCAATAAATGTTACTAGTCGCTTGAACTACCCAAGGGCCCTGCACTTAGAATACGATAGTTGCCCTAAATAGAATCGGTATGTAAGTACATCGAAAACGCAAGCACAATGCATATACGGTGCGACAAATCGATGCTAAATGAAACTCATTGCAATTGGAGAAGGTAATGGTCAGCTGAAAAGCCAAGACGCGTCAGTGCATTTGTGATTTGCTTGTTCACCGGCAGGTGCTAATTAGTTCAAGTTAAATCGTTTTCTGTTGGGTTAGTTACGTTTTTACAGCTATGAGTTGACTGCCAGTTCAATTATGAAGAAGTAGTTTTCCGAGTTAAACTTTTTTGTGAAATCCGGGAATTACCGTCTTTACTGCTTTGGCAGAATCGTTGCGTTAATTATTAATATTACCTGTTGATGAAATTATTCGTGAAACAGTTTAGCGCGAAGGTAAGCGTCCTTAAGTATAAGATAAACCAGATAAGCTCAATAGAAGTGGTTCCATAGTTGTCAAATCGTTTTTGTTAATCGGAATATTTTAAGAAGGGACGATCAATGGTGCAAAAATAAAGGAAAAAACAATTTTTTCCACATCGTGCATTAGATCTTCATGAAAATCAATCAGCTTATATTGAATATTGTTACAGTACTGCTGATTCGTTTTTATGAGCTTCTAATACGCACGGTAGAAAAAAGCAGCTTTTTCATTTTCGTTTTTCGCACTATTGTTCGTTCGTCTTATTTTGTCATGCACAGACTGTCATAATGTATATGTTACTACCTCTTTAAATTATATCATTGATACAACAAAGTATATCTATGATATCTTCTTTTCTTTTTAAACGGTTCAAAATCACACGCACTCGGAGTAGTATATAAACCTCGCACACTCATGATCTAGTAGAGTCTACTTTCATCTCTAAAAGTTGATGTAGCTTTGTATTTATTTTTTTACTTTGTACTCTTAATTCGTAACATAAAAAAGTTCTATATAGATCATTCCACTGTAAGCTCCCAAGAAAGTGCGGACTTGATCCAGTCTACCTTCTCATCTCGCTCTGAGCAGACGCTAAAAATCGTTCCGCTAGCGATACCTGCGACGTAATAAATTTGACCGACCGATCTGTCGCTGTTTATTCCACAAGCAGTATATATAGCAATCTAGTGTTGCCTGGTACTGTGTGAAATAGTGATAAGTGTCGGATCATTGCACTTGTTCATTGCTGTTCTCCTAGAACATTTACAATAATCCAATTGCATGGAAAAGACAGTCGAAGACAGCATACATTGATAGGTTTTATCGGATTTCAATAATATTGCAAGACAATCATAACATATTAAAATTTCATTTTTCAGCGTTGACCGAAATTGTTCATGGCAGTACTGCTCCAGTGGTATTCTGATAGGACGAAGTCGAAACGAAAATTCCATGCCTAATTTATTTATAGGTTTTATGCTCTTCGCGCGCAAAGATGGTCACCTCTAGGGCCTCAGTTAACCACCGACAGTTTTGAGATATTACGGAACCACTTAAGGCAATTAAGCTATTCTTAGGCGACTTCAACTCCCACGGTACGGCATGGGGTTGTTTTTATGATGATAATCCACACCACGGTCTTTGTGTCAACTTCAATATGATCATTTTGAACACGGGAGAAATGACACGTATATCCTACACTATTAGCCACGCACAAGCACGCTAGATTCTGCTCAACATCGCTACCGTTACGTTGCACGCAGAAGATTCACTGTAGCGACCATCTGCCGAACATAAATACAATTGCTAACGGTTTTACACCACCTGAAAAAAAATTATGTTTCGTAAGACCTCACGTGAAACATTGATTGGAAGTACTAGGCGACCGCGATATCCGACAAGATCAAATCCATACTAGACCTTCCTCCGAAGCAAGAGTACGCGTTTTTGGGTGGTTTAGTTTTTGACAAAGCGACTCAAACTCAAACGCGTACCCGACGCGAACACTCGCGAACGGTCTCCCATCCCGTAGTTTAACAAAAAGGGCTTAGATTTGTACGCGAAAAAAGGTTCCTCGTATAATAACTTTCAGACTTAAAGCCGAAAACGCGGTTACTGACGCCGACTCGTAGACGGGTTGACGAGAGAAACATCGGCGTGTGTACTGATAGAGTGGGACACGAATATTTGCAAAAAAATAAAATTTTGCTTCTAGAAATACGGGATTCTGTAAGAGGAAATCGCATATCGCTGAAAATTAGTAAATTGAAGCCACTTTGCTGAACTATCGGTTGAAAAAATTATCTGACTGTTCAGCTGTGCGGAAATTACCGAACTAACCTGAGTGTACAATTCCTGGAAAATGGCGCAATATATGTCGCCGGCCGAAACATCGACTGCAGAGTAAACATTCCGTTTGTTAAATATGCCGTGAAAGACCGAAAGCGGAATCAGAAATTCATAGAACAAACCCACAAGCAGTCGTTAGTTTCTTCTCAAAAATAAAATATATGTTCAGTTTTACAATTTTCGACACACCTGAAATTATAATGACTGAAAGCATTTAATGACAAATTTGATATGTATATGACATGCGTGAAACCTCTAAAGTGTGTCAAAGCTGGTTTTAGAAGGGATAAAAGTACGGTTTTAGGCGATATTTGTTTCTCCAACCTGATACTAGAACACATAAATTCAATTTACATCGATTCCCCCCTTATACCTTTATAGTGCTTTGCATTTATATTGTTTTTGTTCTTCCTATCTTTTTTACTGCAGGTAAGTCCGCTTCATCCACAATATGTAAACGTGTAAAACCCTTGCCGGTCGGATTGAGTCAGCAATGTAAGTATGCTAATGGATACTTTTTCCGTGGAATCGACGATAGCTGACTTCTAGGAAGGTACATGTCATATATATTAGACCGGCAACAATTTTGACTTTTTTGTCGGAACACTGTTTAATCAAACGGTAATTGGCTTCACATACCATTTGTCAAATATGAGCTTTTTTCGAAAACTCTAGTGTACTCACAAAAGTTTTCAAGTTGTATGTGAAAATATATTAAAAAAGGCAAAAGAAGCAATAAATTCAGGAAAAAAATGCCAGTATCATCCTGTGCATCCCGTAATCTGCAGATATAAAGCTTAAGGTGCAAAGATCAACATTGACGAAGACTTCAAATTGATCCGATTTTGCAGTAAAAAGATATTCTCATATAAAGTTATGTATTGCCTCTCTTTCTCGCACATGCTTAGAATAGGAAATTTAAAAAAAATCGGTTGGTCTTCAAAGTTGGTTTCAGCGTGAAAAAAAATACTTTTTTGCGATTTTTTTAGAATTAATCCAAACTTTTGTACATTATAGTATAACATTTCAGTAACATGCTGTAATTTTTCTATGCAAAAATAGCGACAAACGACTCGGTGCCGAAGCTTTTTGTAGAACGTCTCTGGAAAAACATGATTTGCGGTGTTACCTGCCATTTCAAAACTACTTTACTATTACTACTACTATTTTATATAAAAATTACTATTTTTCCCGAAAAATTCCGCCTTTTTATGAGTAAACACCCCCTTAAAATTATTCCAAAAACTCAACGTAAGGGTTAGGTATTTTTAACATAGAATATGTATGCAAAGTTTGAAAGAAATCGGTTAAGTAGTTTTTGACGGCAGGTAGCACCGCAAATCAGGTTTTTTCCAGAGACGTTCTACAAAAAGCTTCGTCGCCGAGTCGTTTGACGATATTTTTGCATAGAAAAATTACAGCGTGTTTTTGAAATGATGCACTATAATGTACAAAAGTTTTGATAAGTTTACTACACGCAAAGTTCAAAAAATTCGCAAAAAAATGTTCATTTTTTCACGCTGAAACCTGGATGATTGTTGGGGGTGAGTTATGCGGGACAAATTTTAACTTGTTATCCAAACATTCCAGTCGGGTATTTGTCTTTATACATTGTGCCAGTATGTCAAGAATTGAGATGCTCACTGAGAGTGCCCTGGAACAGGTTTCTTATTGTAAAATTGTGGCATTCATCCAATTGAAAATCTTTTTTACAGGGTAATAGGGTAAGGTTTTAACCCGGAAATTTTTACTGACCTGGAATAGGTTTTTATAGAATCACTTTGAACCTATCTGACCTATCTGCTGAGTTTAGTCTTTTATTCTTTTTGTAACTCGTCGAAATATCAATCACCAATATTGACTCACATTGACCGTTTGTTGTTTTGTTTTGGGAATGCATGATGCACACCACTACTTTGAGCTTTTCTTATTAGCTGTAAATTTATCGCGTTGGTAAACCGTATTGTCCATTTAGTAGGTGTTAAATTTCACTTCCCTGGCAATCGAAAAAAAATCCAAAAGCACCGGCCACTCACGCTGTGGAGGAGCAGCCGAACAACCATTGCTCTCTGCCACAGCTAAAGGGCGAACACGAAATTATTGCGACACATTCAACAGGGCATAACTTTTTTACCATTGGGTAAAAATCAACCAAATTTTGCACACTTTCTCATTGATGTGTATTGTTTACATGCTGTCAAACTCGAAGTCGTGTTTTTCGATTCAACGAAAATGGAGGTGAACCAACGCATGTCGAGAGAACAAATTCTTTCCAAACACCTGAAATTTCCTGACCTGTCGCACCGGCAGTTGGGAAAAATGTTGAACATTTACCATTCAACCGTCTTCAGAGTGTTGAAGCGGTTGACGTTGGATCACGGCAAAGGAGCTGGAAGAAAACCGGGACCGGAGAACAAAAAGACGGAGGGAAAGGTGAAGCGGATGATTAAAGCAAATCCCAACGTCTCAAGCCGTGATTTGGCTAAAAAGATCGGCATGTCGCAGAGCTACGTCCAGAATGCAAAGAAGAGAGCTGGACTACATACATAGAAGGTACAGAACTTCCCAAACCGCGATGACCAGCAACAATCGACGGCTAAAACTCGGGCACGGAAGCTCTACGAGAAGATGCTGACAAAATATGGCTGCTGTGTGATGGACGACGAAACGTATATAAAAGCCGATTTTAAGCAAATTCCGGGGTTGGCGTTTTTCACCGGCAAGAGCAAGTTCTATGTGGACGACAAATTTAAGAAGAAGAAAATGTCGAAGTTCGCCTCCAAATATCTCATTTGGCAGACCATCTGCTCTTGCGGACTGAGGAGTGAGCCTTTCGTGACAAAGGGCACAGTAAATGGCGAGATCTACAAATCTGAGTGCCTCGAGAAGCGCCTTTTGCCGTTCTTGCAGCAGCACGACGAAGCTCCGCTATTTTGGCCAGATTTGGCATCATGCCACTATTCTAAAAGTGTCCTGGAGTGGTATGAGGCCAATTCTGTCCATTTTGTTCCAAAGGACATGAATCCGCCAAACTGTCCGGAGCTGCGCCCGGTGGAGCAGTATTGGGCAATGATGAAGCGGGAACTTCGGAAGAGCAAGAAGACAGTCAAAGACGAGAAGGACATGTTAAGAAAATGGAAAAAAACTGAGAAACTGGTACCGGATGACACTGTAAAGACTTTGATGGAGGGCATCAAGCGAAAATGCGTTCAATTTTACACTCAAGGCTCCATCGAATAACTTTTCTTTTGATTTTTGAAGTAAATATATGTATAAAACCTAAAATTTTGGTTTGATTTTAAACATTATATGAAAATTGGCATGACATTTTCGGTGTCGCAAAATTTTTGGTTGGTTTTAAACATTATATGAAAATTGGCATGACATTTTCAGTATCGCAATAATTTCGTGTTCGCCCTTTAAGTACCGTGAAGCAAGCAGGAAAGCGGTAGCATCTGTGAAGCACACTGTGGTGTCTTCCGAATTTTTTGCTGGGCACAAAATATTCGAATATTCGTCACCACAGTCGCTAGGAAGGTTCCAACAAAGTAGCAATTTTTTTCTACCTGACCAACAGTTGAGGTCCGCTTATGGAGTAGTCAACATTAACACCGGAGAAACTTATTTTAACATATTGAGTTAAAATTATTCATCGTATCACTATAGATCCTCTCCAAAAACTGGAGTCTCCGGGTCAAACCCGGAGGGGTAGCAACCCTACAGGGCAATGATGGTAAACAATTTTCAGAAAGGGGTACATCATGGGGATCAATATTCGGAAAGGGGTATATAGAAACGAAAATGGTTGAAAACCACTGCTTTGTAGAAACCTCCCCTCTTGATTGGAGAAAACCAAAATGGCAATTTGAAGCTCATAAGCGAGTTCATCGACTCTTAATCAGATGAAAAACTAAAATTCGTATAAATCTGTTCAACCAACCTTAAGAAAATATGCAATGTTTGTCCTAGAAGATGCTCTACAAAAATCCGCATAAGTGCACTACCTCTGTGCCCAGCTGCAACCGACCGTGCTTCATTAGGCCGACAGTTGAACAAGAACAAACCATCCGTTCGAGAGTAAAACAAGTCGATTGTAAATGAGCAACTTTCCTCCGGCACTCCGATAGTTGATTTACGCATGAACGGATAAAATGCGGTACTTGAAAAGCAAAGTGTAAGGTAATTGCCAGATTTTGCTCCCTGAGTACTACCGGTGCCAGCCTCAGCGAAAGCAATTGGAATCTGTTTTCCCAACTGGGCAAGCACGGGGTTGTGGGAAACGCGCGTCTCATCGGCTACAGCAGTCATCATGATGGGACCGAGTGAGCACCGCTTTGGCTTTTACGAGAGCCGGAAAACTTTTGACGCAGTGCCCGGCAGTGAAGTATGAATGTGCCCAGCTCTGTATTTGTACGCGATGGTACTAAGGTTGTCAGGGGAGCAACGTCGCGTCGTCAGGGATGATTGCGAACGTAAGGAGTCAACTGCAAAATGGGCATTGAATGTGCTGCTGTTCTCTTAGCAGGGTTTGTCTTCCATTAGCGTTCTGTGTCAGCACTCGGTAGGGATGAGGTGCCAAGAAGAACTTTTATCTCACTGATGCCAAAGGAGATTGCAGAGTTGGTATACATTTTGAAGTTAGTTTGGAATGATTTTTGGCTGGAAACGTAGGTAAAAATAGGCAGTAACCGCAGTGGTATCAACTATTTTTGTGGCAACGATTCACTGAAACTTTTTCGAATCACGTACGCTGTTTTAAGCTAGAATTATACTTTGCTGCTGAATGGACTATTTTTAGTTTTCCATACTTCATACCCCAGAATATATTGCAGTTGGAGTTTAAAATAACATTCATACCGGCCAAAGTTAGTTATATTATAAAATGAGCTGAATTGCGCAGTTTTCGTGGTAAATAATTATTCACTTACCATCCCACTATTCATTTTACCGACAAATGGCGAAAAAACAAGTCAGTTCTGCGAACATAATTCAGGCTTTAGAATATTCTGTTTCTCTGCTTTCTGTGGCAAACATTTCGTGCCGTTCTCATAAACCAAATGTGGCTACAATTTCCGGTCTAAATCTTACGCGTAGAAATGCACGCTCACGTCACGCATTCACATATATCAGCATATGCCGGTCGCTTGCCCGAAGCTTCTATAGGAAATAGAGTTATGCACATATACAAAGTTTATAATTATGGTTTCAGTGGTTTCGTTTGAGCGATAATGAAAATAATAAATTAACTACACGGAACTGGTTTTAACTGGTGGAATTTGAGTTGGTAAAAAATCCTGGTAGTTAAATTCTGCTGAACACATGGGGGAAGGCAATGGATAGAAGCATGTGACGAGAAATATCTGATTGTATCATCTTTGGCCTTAATCAGAGTCGGTGTCAGTGCCGACTCTACAGTGTCGTAGTGTCACAAACAACTGTTCGAGTTCATTACTCCAAATTGTCTCATTTTTAACAACTTAATGGCAACATGAATTCAGATGGTCCCTTAACAGTTATGTGTCCAACAAAAAAAACACCTTTAGCAGGCCATCGAGGGTACCCGGGTACCCACAAATTGAAATGCTCATAACTATGGCTTCTTTTAACCGATTTGGACACTTTTAGATGTTTTGGATTCAGGAACTCGTCCACTTTTTGATTCTGTACAATAGAGCCGAAATAATGGATCTGGTTTCTGGTAATCCGGATTTACCGGAGTAATGTTCCAGTACTAGGACATGATTTGTAAATTTTAATAATGTCCTAGCAATATGAGTATCAAAACTTTTCAAATTGTCTCGGAAGTCTATTTTTATTGTTACGGGACCCTATGGCAATTTGAAAAATGGAATTGTAATGGAATGGCCACTCACGGCCCCACGGGAACCTGCTCCGGAATGTCCGTTCCGGGGTTAAATCACCAAATGGTTCCAAAACCACGAGATACAGCCTACTGATGCAATTCCAAGAATTTTGATACCCATATTGCTAGTATTCCATTGAAGTTCGCAAATAGTACCCCAGCACTGGAACCTGCTTCCGGAAACCCGGATTCCCGGGAACCGAATGAAGTATCCCGATTCACTCTTACCGAGTCCAAAAGTGGATGAGTTCCTGAATCCAAAACGGCCAAAAGTATCGAAATCGGTTGGATATTACCTTAGTTATGGGCATTTTAGTTTTGTGGGTACCCGGGTACCCACGTCGGCCTGTTACGTAGTAAAAAAAACCAGTAGCCCCTCCTCACTCCCACCCTTACTATATCAACAATATTATTAACCCAAAAGCTTGACTTAGTGAAGTTCAAAGATGTCACAAAGTTTCAATTTCCAGCTATGGATAAAACATAGGAATTTAATTAATTGAAACTTAAAAAGGTACCCGGGTACCGCGTCGGACACACAACGGTTAAAGAGCATTTCACTTTACAATTCCTACACAACGAAATTCAGTGCCATGGAAACGCCACTTTAAAATGAAACAACTAGAATGCTCTGCGTTTCAAACAACGATTTCGATGGAGCCGGTTGAAATGTGTTTTAATTTCATAAATGAAACATAAAGATGGACAACGAACCGACAACCTAGTTCAATGTGGTTCAACCTAGTTTTTTGAACATCCACAACCAAACTAACTAAGACTACTTTTCATTAGCTTCATTCTCTTTTGTCTCTCTCTCTGCCGGTCTACCAGACAGCCTGCCAGTCGGTGTCACGGAACTGAAAGGGAATTGAAGATATATTTTTCTGTTTGAAAAATTATGGAAATTTTTCTCCCTTTGCCTACAAAGAATCCTTTTTTCATTGCGCTCGTTTCAATACTGCCAGTTCTAAAAATCCACGGTTACCGCATTCACTAGCACAGGCTGATGCGGTCGACGTACTCCGGAGTGTTGAGCCGCAATCGTCACTGGCTTGTTATATTCAGATGCCGTTGGTAGGTGCTATTAAATCTGCAATGTACAAGTTTGTTTCGAAGAGAATACTAGCTTATGAATGCACGAAATTATGCTATTTGAAGACAGGTTATAATGTTCGGTTGGGATGAGCCTTCCTGACCTACTAACGAATACTGCACCAGTGCACCTTGCATGCGATTTGGATTGAATAACCTAGTCATTAAACTCAACAGCCCAACCGTCCACATTTTAACATTATTTTGAAGTTTCCCAAGCTAATCATTTAGGTTTAATGATTTTTAAACTTATGTATGATGTCCCGCGCGATAATGGGCTCAAATGGTATGACAAGAGACAATAAAAAATAGAATATAAGATTTCCCCTGCCTTTGGAAAGTTTACAAAATGTATGTCCAGAACCGTAGGCTCGCACCTTACGCTTAACTCCACTTACTAAGTTCTGTACAACATCTGGCCGCAGAGAGGTGTTCATGTCTTTGGGTACGAAAGTGACTGCGTTGGCTTCGCACCACTCCAAGATAACATATTGTCACGAAGCTAGATCCAGCCAGAAGATCGTAGGGTCCTCAGGTTGCTTCAACAGAGGAAGCAGACGTTTCTCTAGACACCTCTTGAGGTAGATCTCCCTGTTTACAGTCCCGGTAGTCACGAACGGCACACTCCGTTTGCCACATGAGAAGATTGCTTGCCAAATCATGTATCTATTGGCAAACTTTGAAAGTTTCTGCTTCCTTACTTCCTCCGGAACATCAAGCTTGTGCTGGGCAGTGAAGAACAGTAGCCCGTAAGCTGCCGGAAGTCCGCCTTGACGTAAGTCCCATCATTCAAGATGAGACAGTGAAGCTTCGTCAGCATCTGGGTGTACAATTTCCGGACCCGTCACTTTCTCACCGTATTTATACCTGTGCAGTCCCTCCCGGCTTCCTGAACGAAAGGTTTGGACAGATTCAACTTTTTGGCCATTGGCATTCCACTTAAACGCTATGACTACACGCTTGTGGTCTTGACTGCTAATAGAACTTCCATTCTGCCTGCATTTATCCTTCCGTTCGTTGCCCAGAGTTTGGTAGTAAAGTTTGAACACAAGACTCACCGTTGACTGCATAATTTCGATGTCCCGATGAGAGAGTTGAGGATTTTCCAGGTGCGTGCACAAAATCAAATCGCGGCATTGGTTTTCGGGCGACGCCATTTTTTTTTCTCTAATTTTCGCAAAACTGACTGCGATAAAAATACAGTGTAAACAATACACTCTAAACTGTATCTACCCAAGTTTTCAATTTACCCAAAGGGTTATTTTCTATATTTTTTCCGTGATGCAATTCGATGTAGGTCACCCTTTAGCTCAATCGGACATCATTAAGGGGGTGCAGCGTTCGAATATTGACAAAACTAGATAAAAAAGCGGTTATTGGCACCGGTTTGTCGACGGATTAATGAGAAAAAATAATGTTTCATCTGGTAGCTAGGTTCTACGTTGTGTGTTGATATCATATTTGACTTTATTTCCAAACATGAGAGTCATATTAACCCTCAAAGGCTCAAATCATTTTTTTTTAATTTTGTGAAAATTGTCACATAGCTTCAATACATTACTGTAATTATTTTGAGATGTTTTCGCAATGTTGTTATAAAACATCGTTATGCATTCATGGGTTACCTACACACCTAGAAAAAATAGCGTAAATTTACGTCTCCTGACCATGACATATACGAGCATCAAAAATGACTTAGTTTTACGTTTGATTTTAATTTTACGTAACGTTTAATTTCGTAAATCATGTAAAAATGCTCCACACACAGCGTTTGTTCTGAATGGTAGGAAGTGTAATTTTATGTCATTGCGCATGTAAAGTATATGTAGCATGTAAAATTAAACGGAACAAGGTAATGTTTCGTCATTTCGTGAATTACTAGTTGTTGAATTGTGTCATGTTTGCAATTACGTCAACGATAAAATTCAGATTTTTTTGGTGTGTACATTTTGCACTATACATGTTGTATTCAATGATTACAATAAGTATAGAGATTAATTATTTATGTATAATTTAACTAGTAATAGTGTAACTAGTGTCTAACGGAACCAATTTTTAAAGTAAGACCCAGAGTCTGTGCACTTTAAGAGTCAAGTAAAGAGGAATGCGCTACACTGCATAATAAGACTAGTTCTGGAATAAATTTTCAATTGAACCTTAGTTACATTGTGAGCCTCTTTTTACTACGACGTCAATACAAACCTTGGTAGTAAATTTACAGTACATATCTAAAGCTGACCATAGTGCGTCCCAAAGCCGTATTTAGGAATACAAAACTGATGACTCCCAAATAGTTCGGTTAACTTTATGATGTCTTTGGCAAATTTGCTAGATCTTCTTTGCGATTTTTTTCAAATGAATTGAATTAGGGTGGTCCTTGTGGTTGAGGTGTTCAAAGTATCGACTGTTTAGATGTGTGAAGTTTACCTGCGCAATACCCTGCAATATAATAACGCAAATGAATTGAAGTTTGCTTAATGAACAAGGCTATCTATAATGGTTAGTTTGTTATGATTTTTTTTATAGATTTGAAGTAGGGTGGCTCTTGAAAAATAGGGTTGCTTATATTATCTTTTGATGAGCCAATTTCTGTTCTAGAGATTTTTGGAACTTTTATTGGAGCACTTTTTCACCGTACCACTGATGTTTCAATCCCTTTTGTTTGAACAGTTGCAAGTGATTTTTACAAAAAATAGCTATCTTCAAACATTGCAATTTGATTTTCAATCTATTAATTCTATCTGGAAGATCGACGATTGGTTAGTTATAGTAGCTATGTTTATTAAATAAAATTGTTCATTAATATTCACGAATGAAAAGATAACAATCCCAGGAGCGAATGTCATGATAACATTTATCATTCTTTCAAGCTTTTTTTATTATTGTATATTTTCGAAGAATTTGGAATAAAACACTTATTTCTAGATATATTTTTAATATATAAATGTTAATGTTCATTTTCTCGAGTTTTTTTTAATGTCATGTAGCGCCATCTAGTTAGGTTATAAAGTATAAATATCTTCAGTACTTGTGTTAAAAATATCAAACAAAAAACTTGGCCGAATAGAGTTTTTTGATAGAACACCTCTGTCACAAGATAGAACTGATCTAGATCAGTTTCTACCTATCTGGATCAAAACCAAAGTTGTCAATATAATGATCATTTCCATCTAAGATACTAGATCCTCCAGGATATATACCCAGGGCGCTAGATGTTTTGAGCGTCGAAAGTAACATTCTGCCCCACCGCACGACGTCTGAATAAAAACACGAATAAAATTGAATTTGCTTATTTTTTCTTTCATCTCATTCCATTTCACATACGATTAAAAATCCTTGAAACAATTGAAAATCCAATCTTAAAAATAAGGTTCCATTTTTGGCAACTGAAAAAAATAAGATTGTTGCCAAAAACGGAATCCTACTGTACTTAATTTAAACGAAATGATAACACAGGTTTATCTGACAACAAAGATGCTTGCGCTAAGCATTATAGTGCGCATATCACTGTAGCGTTTGTTAGATGATGACAGCTATGCATCGCTTCTATGCTAATTATTATGACAGTAGTGGTTAGGGTGATCATAAAAGAAGCTGTGCTGCATACATTCTACCCACAAAACTGATGGTTTTATATTTACCCATCAACGACCATGTTCACATCATTACAGTTCCAAGGATGCTCTCCATTCGATCAAGCATCAAAAGCACTCCTTGCATTTTCTGGGGAAAACATGTGAGTTCCTTAGTTCTTTATCTGAAAAATCATATCCGATTCCCTTAGTTTACATTCTTTTGCATTGCTCCATTCCGGGTAATGAGAAGTCTGACATTTAGATTAGAATGGTAATGAGAAAAAGCGAACAGTTAGGCACTATAGGGTGATATTCATGAATCAGATGACGCTCGAAAATTGGCAAATTTCGTGGAACAATGGAAGTTTAGGAATTCCAAAGGCACAAACAAGCCTTGGTTCAAGGGGATGGATAAGGCTCGTGACTTCATTCGGATGATATCTCCGGTCATGGCCAGTCATTATACGTTGGGTGAGCATCTCCGGTGTAGTGGGGTCGTGGAGAGCGGTCTCTGCGCTTATGGTGACGATTATCGCAACATTAAACATGTTGTCTGGTCGTGCGCCTAATGCCCTAGCGTCAGATCTCCGTTGAACGAATCTACTGGCTATCCTCGATCTCCCTATATATCTCTCATATACAGATTTTTAAACACGATAGATAGCCAAATTTAGTCATCTCTTTTCATTTGGTTGATATGCTAACAGCTACCCGGAAATCAGATCACAAAAGATTTCCCAGCGGATCCAAGGAGGGCAGTCGGCGATCAGGCTCATGATGTCCTGTAGTATTTTCCTTCTTTTTTCCTAACATTATTGTCCGCCCTCTCTTCACTTTCCTTGTTACGGTCTCTGCTACTCTAATGTTGAAATCAATTCCTCTTGTGTATATCTTTTGCCTTCCTTATAATAAGCCTAATAGTGTTTCTCATTGTTTCAATTGTTAATCAAATAATAGTTCGTGCTAAAAAATAACATTGTAAATATAATCTTTGAAAATATTTCATCCTTTAGTCTGAATAAAAATGCACTTATATTTTTTTCTGCATATCGATCTGAGTTCCTTGTTTTAAGATGTAGATGTGTCAAAATATATTCTCCTTAGTATTACTAAAAAAATAAGTTTAAATTTCAAACAAATCCTGATTATTATCCCATATTTTCAAGACATTTAAATTGTAACCCAAAAGAAATTGGCATCTCAATAAAAAATGAAATTATTGTGCATCGAGAGTTTCAGACGCATGTATTTCGTGCGCAAAACAAATATGCGGTCAATTTCAGGTTTTAGTTTGTTCCAAACTTTCGAGTGGGCATTTCCCCTCTCTGTTATTTTCGAGTGGGTAGTACTATCTATACTACCCACGGTATCCACCGGCCCTGTCTCTGATGGAAAACGCTAGAAACGGAATAATTGTTTTCTTGTTATCCTAATATTGAGCGAAGCTCATGTTTACCGTATTTGGCATTTGTGTAAGGGAACTGTGCCTAAGACGGACACCTTATGTTATAACAACAAATTCGACTCATTCATTGATGCATTGCTGGCAAATTATACGCAAACCGCGATTGGAGATCCTATTACATCAATATAGTAGCTTAGTTAGTACTAATAAAATTTAAAACAGGATATGTTTGAAATGGTTGTGAAAAAGAGGCACAAAATCGTCATTTCAAAACTGGCATGGGAAAGACGGACACCCGACATGGGGAAGATGGACATTCGGCATTGGTAAAGACGAACATAGGACATAGACAGAATGAGAAGCTTCTCGACCAATAAATTTGGTTTTCTGTCGATTGATCACAATTTTGCGATAGTAAAGGTAACCTAAGGGTATGCAATTTAAGGGAATTCTGCTTTGTATTCGCGTAAGAAATATGTGCATCTATCCCTACCCTACTATGTTCGTTATACCTAAAACAATACCAAATTTGAAAAATGTTCCTAAATTATGCTATGTTTTGTTTTTTTTGTGAGTCAAGTGCCAAATAACCAGTACATCATATCAAACTAGAAATATTTTCCGAGATCAACGGTTTTCAGACTTAAATTGTATTTTATTGCGTAAATAAAATTGTTTTGCTTAAATATCTGATAATTGGCGTACTAGATAATATCAGTATATTTCTGAGTCACTTAAAATCTTTTACAAGTTATATAGCATCAGTAAGATCTTAAATCTTAAACACTATTTACACTTATCCGATCCGATACAGCGACGGTTCAGTACCGTGCATGGACACTAGAGTGACAGGAAAAAAATCACCCCAATCGGCCCATGCCTGAGTCGATTCCTAGTCTCACCAGGTGTACTTGCTCCAAATTTGAAGCAAATCGGACAAGTCTAGCTACCGGACCAACATGCCTGAAGTTTGTATGGGATTTTTCGACAATTTACATGGAGAAAACCCACTAACTCGCATTTTCGCCGCTAGGTGGCACTGTATGCATCGTATTATCACTGTAAGTAAAAATAAAAAAAATAATTTAATTGCCTACGACTTTGTCGAAGACTACTAGTGAATCCGGCTTGGTTAAAAGAAGTTATTGAACTTTTAACGAAGTGATGTCTGAGTCAGTTTTGCATGGGGCGTAGCAGTGCATGGTTGTGTATCAGTACTGGATTCGCACGAACTAAACATTTTTTTTTGAAAAAATGGTTAGGTTTAGGTCAATAGTAATCTTCTGAACATACTATTGACCTTCTAGTAAATAATACGAGTCATGTTTTGATTAGAAAATTTTAGTTACACATTTTACCGCATAGAGGGCGCCATCACTAACTTTTCAGCGGAAAGAGATAGAGATTAGGTATCTTCCACAAAGTTGTAGAACAAGTATTTTTAAATAATTCTTCCGAACATCTCGATATTCTATCTCACTTCTATAAAAAGTTAGTGGTGGCGCCTTCTATGCGGTCACAGGTGGAACTAAAATTTTCTAATAAAAACATAACTCGTATTATGTACTACAATTCTTCTGAATATACCATTCTGCTAAATCTAACCATTATCTCACAAAAATGTATAATTGGTGGGAATCGAGCACCGATACACAACCACACACTGCTAGGCCCCATGCAAAACTGACTCAGACATCACTTCGTTAAAAGTTTAATAACTTCTGTTAACAAAGCTGGATTCACTAGTAGTCTTCGACAAAGTTGTAGGCAATAAAATTATCTTTCTTATTTTCACTTACAGTCATAATACGATGCATACAGCGCCACCTATCGGCGAAACTGTGAGTTAGTGGGTTTTATCCATATAAATTGTCGAAAAATCCCATACAAACTTCAGGCACGTCGGTCCGATAGCTAGACTTGTCCGATTTGCTCCAAATTTGGAGCAAGTACTCCTAGTGGGACTAGGAATCGACTCAGGGGTGGGCCGATATAGTTCTCAAAAATTCATCATTTTTCTGGGCACTCTAATGGGCACCAATATTCTTGTACACATTTAAGTACGAGCATTCACACTTCTCCGGCACGGCACCATGCCGGACAAGTGTGAATGGTCGCATTTGATGAACCGTCACTGAACCAGATCGAATAGGTGTTAATTTGGCTTTCGACTGCCTTCCCATGATTCATGCGTGAATTTCCACGGATCACACCTTCATGTCTCTATAGTGATCAGTCTAGATACTGTAAAAAGCGTATTGCCCTGCATTTTGGCTCTAAACTTCCATCATTTATGTACATAGTTGGAGTAAACAAAAGAGAAAATGTTCAATAAATTTGAAACGCACAATTACATTCTCAACGAATAATAAGTAATTTTACCCCTACTTTTTATATTTAATTTTGTGTTTCATTATATTATTTGGCTATATTACATTTCTAATTCAATATATAGGATGCTCAGCTACAAGTTGTACCTTTCATCCTTATTGCTGACATGATTTGGTTAACCTCAATAGTAAGGTGTAATGTTCTTTCGCAATTAAGTGATTTTTGGACCTACTTATCATGTGAATAAAAGAGCTAAACAAATCTTGAAAACTAACTTATAAGCTATAAAGCGAGCTAATCATTTCAATTGATTCTTATAATACTGCTTGTCATAATTTTCAATGTTTCTATGTTTGCGAGTCCGTGCAACTCGTTTATGCTAAATCAGGGAGGACGCTTCAAAATCATTTTCAGAATTTTGTTCTCAATCCTTTGAAGCGTTTTCTTCCTAGCTACACAACAACTTGCTCAAATGGGCACTGCATATAGCGTTGCCGATCTAAATATTTGTTTACTAATTAAAAGTTTGTTCTTTAGGCAGAGCCTAGAATTCCTGTTTATGAGAGGGTATAAGCATTTTATATATTTGTTGTATCAGGCTTGAATTTTTTCTCCTTGAAAGTAAACTTTTTGTCTTAAATAAAACCGTATTTAACTTGATGTTGAATTCAAACTCTTAAATTTAATGATATGATTATTATTTATCTTAAGAGAAGCAACTCTCGGCTTATGCGAAAAAACAATTGATTGAGTTTTTGCATGTGGTAAGTCTGGAAGTCCACAAGGAATGACATTCCTAAAAGTTTTTAACCGAAACTGTTTTGTCAAGCCAGGAAAACTTTTTATGTGATTACTTATAAACAGATTTCCCATGAACATCTACAATTTTGTACCTTTTGTGTACAAAATTTCGTGCACGCGTTCAACCTCAAACATACTTAATCTCGATGTACAGGTATCGAACCCTAGCGAACGATGTACGAACTCTAGTTCAAACATCCATGTACGTACTCCGGGTGCGTACACGAGAACGATTCGCACAAGGCAAAAAGAGTCAACGCTAGTGATGATGAGAGTCAGAAAGAGAAAACTGGTGCCTCCAATCTACACGTACGCACACCGTGTACGTACATGGGGTTCGGTCATGCAGGCGAAATTGGTGTTATCGAACTGAAACACCAGCTTCTCGAGTTTGTGACAGTGGGATGTTATACAATGCTATTATGTTATATTCACATGTCTGTATGAAATACTTTAAATCTCTACATCTGAAGACTTTCTTCGGAGGATTCATGCTTACTGCGGCTTATTTGCTGACAATACTGCTAGCATTGGCAAATGCCTGTGCACAGTGGGACGAGCCCGGACTTAAGTCCATATATGAATGTTATGCGATATTCTCGCTAGTATTTTTTTTCTATCAGCTGAGCCATCAGAGACATTTTTGCGATATTTTAAGTAAGTTGAACGTAAAATGAATTTTTGGCAGCTTTTTTAAGGGCGTAATTCAAGTGTTTTTTGCATAATTTGACCATAGGAACTACATCCGGTTATTTTAGTTTTTCCAAGAAATGGTCGATTTTATGCATTGCATTACTTCACCAAAATTATCGGTGTGATAAAATTACATCATAAAATCGCCAAAAATAAGTCACTAGTTACTTTTGTTAGTGTTTAGATAACAGTTTGTCATGAATTTTTATTGAATTCAAACTTCAAATGCGATAACAACAACGACGCCCATGAGTGCCCGCGATCACACTACACTCATTCGAAAGCTTTTAATTTTCTCTTTCAAATGAGTATATGCTAGTTTTGCGAAAACTTGCGATAAGCAGTCAAAATTTAAAAAAAACTGTGAATGGAGACGCATGGTTATTACTGATATTGAATTTGGATAATCACTTTATAGCTAGAATAATGACACGAATACATGCACAACTTTCAAATAGCATTGAGAGCATGATCTACAAGGGTTTTACTAGTGACCAAGACTAAGGAGCTGAGTTGGAAGTATGTTTTTTAGATGGTAGAGGTATTAAGACTGATTGAAAATCAGCAAATATTTTCAATCATCTGAAATAGGGTATAAAATGTTTCTGGAACTATTTCTTGCTAACTTGCGCAATAACTGTCAAATAGAGTGAACACAACTGAGTTTGTCATTTGGTGAGTATTTTGATCCGAATTTGCATAGCACTGGAATAGCTTAATGGTATGCGATATTATCCAAATAAAATAAGACCATTTTTAAATGAACCATATACACGAAAAAAGGGTTTTGGATTTATTTTCATTTATGATATGAAATAAGCAATCTAAGTAACTTAAAACACACCTACGAAAAAAAAATCGTTAATAATCTTGTTGATTAGTGAATGTAATTAAACGTTCCACTAAGATGCTCAAAATGTTTGTTTTGAAAATGATAGAAAATATAGCTTTCATATCAAGTAACCCACTAACGAAATAAATATTCCAACATTAGTCGAACACATCTTATTTGATTCGTAAAAACAAAATAGTCATTTCTGAAGCCCTATAATGAGTTGTCAATTAATTTATTTCAATATGGAAAATAAATTCCAAAACTACTCTTGAAAAAAAATCATTATAAAAGACAAAATACTTACTTTTGAGCCACTCTAATAAGCAGTAAAGCTAATTTCTAATTTTATAATTAAAATAGAAATTTAGAACACAAAAACTTTTTTAATTTTTTTTTGTATCTTCACTACAAAATAATTCTTTGAGCCACCCTAACGCATAATGATTTTTTACATTTACATGTGTTAATATCAAAAACGACGAAGTACACGAAAATTAATATACACAAATTTTAAGAACGACTTCGAGAAAAAAAATATTTTTGAGACACCCTAATGAATAGTAAACGTATATTTTTGAAATGTTTTAATATCAAAAACGAATTCAGCGTACCAAAATTACATAAAATCGTCCTATTTAAACCGATACGGCAAAGTTGGGACTTTAGTCCACATTTTGTTCTAAGTCGTTCCACTGTGCATGGGCAGTGCATTGAACTGGTATTGTATTTTCGAGATTTTCTGCTATTATTCCTCTATTGATGAATAATAATGACAACCATGGCTTTTAAACGATATGGCTCCCAAAACCATCACTGCTGAGTTATTCTGGTAGCGTTCGACTGTTTTTATCGGCTGATACTTCTCGAAGTTAGTTCCGTAGTCCCGCTCAGATTCCTTGCCTAAGGTTGCCTTGACATCCGTCACTTTTTGTATATATTTGTAAAAAATATATTACGCAAGCGTAAAAAGTCACGAGCCATTGTTCTTGCCGAACGGTGTGATTTTTTTTATTGAATCGTTTCTACCGCCTATTCGAGAAAAAAATTCTCGTACAAAGCAAAATAACAGTAAATCAAAAATTTACCTACTTCTTCAGGTACCTTTCAACAATTTTTTTTTTAGGAGTGTTCATCAAATTCCTAATTGAAATACAACTTCTCTACCTATAAACAGAACTTCTCTCTCTGTCACACCACCTACGATGGGGCGTCATCTTATTATCTTATACTAATTTCATTTCCACACAACGCAAACACTTCGTTTGTTCCAACCGATCTAGGAAGCATTACAGAAGAAAAATTGATTTTTTTTCTTGCAGCATTCAATGTTTTAATTGAAGACTGCAATGCTAAATTCTATCTCTATGTTTGAAGTGTTGGCCTGTGTCGACAATTTTCACTAAAAGTAACCTATAAAATAATTTTTTATTCAATTCGTTTATTTGAAAAGGCATGTTTGCGTTAGCTTAAAGGTGCTAAATTTGTTTTGTTTTACATTTTAAATTTCTAAAACTGGGGGATTTTTTTGCAATTAAGCTAAGGAGATTTTTTAGCTATCCTATACATATACACGAGAAGGGTAATACATTTTTTGAAAGGAGTAAATAATTATTAACTAAGGGGAACAATTTTTACAACCATTTTAAAACTAGAAATAACTAAAGATTCGGAAAGAATAATTAGAGCTCTTTTTATGAGTAGTACTACAGTTGGACTAATAGTTGAAATTAGAAGTGACAGGATGTGCAAAATACTTCGGGAAGATATATGGGGGGGGGGGGGGGGGGGGGTCGTTCTCCTAGAATGTTTTCCACTTTTTGCCACATCTTATAGTATTGATAACATGGTTGTATTTTCAACCCATTTTATTTAAAAACTATCATGTTTTGAAATAAAAAATGTTGACATCTTCGACAAATTTCTCTAATTTCTTAATTCCAACTACTTCAGGGAACATTTGAAGAATTACAAAAATCTCAGAAAAAAGTTATCATAAAAAATAATTTTTTGGGTGCCTCCCACAAATAACGCGCTTTATCTCAACACCATTACATTTTAGAGAGTTTCTATAATTTTGTCATTGACACCATGACTCAATCTCGAAAGTTAGTAGAAATAAATTTCCTATCTCACTTTTAGGTAAATTAATCTCAATTTAAGATACGTCAAAAGAAAGAGGGCTCCATTCTGAAAAAGTATTCCTAACACACGGAATCACTAAAATCAACTTCTAGATCACAATTATTGTAACAAACGTTTTGTTACCATTGTACACTGGCAGGATAACGGTAAACGCGCAGAGACAAAAAAATGAAAAAATACTGAAACCTCGAACAGGCGGAAATTGCGTAAGATAACTTTGGCAGCGGATTAGCACTATTCTTTTTAATGTCACACTGCACGGACTTGGAAAGATCGACCAATCGGTCCGAGAGTCACAGAACAAATGTGGCAATTGGATATTTGCAATGTGAGTACCGCTGCGAGATATATTCTATCTTCTTGCTCTTTTGCTCACTTGGTCTCGACTCAATGTGACTGAAAGAAACCTGTCAGTGACAGTCATTTTTGATTATTATTGTCATTTTTTCGGCAAGGGAAGCTACATGAAATGAAACATCTGCTTGATGCAGTTCATGAATTCAAATGCTATTCCGAAATTTGTTTCGTTGCTTACCGGAAACAATTTGAAGAAAACCAAAATACAATTGAGGCCGCTGGTTAATTATGAATTGAAATTAAGCAGTGTGCATTCATAACGAAATGATTGACACTTCTTAAAGCTTAGATACGGTGTGTATCCTTCATTAAAAAAAATCGTGATGGGAAAACAATCGTGATGGGAAGATTAAAAGTCCACTCTAACATTATTCAAATATTTTTGAAATAATCTGTTACGGTCTGCTTATTTTCAAAATGACACCTTACTACGAGAATGTTGCAGCCTGCAGTTTCTTCCCCATAGCCAAAAGCTGTACAAATCTTGAGCGTTTTTTCAAAAAGACATATCTGCAATGAGTTACTCTCTTTGTTTATTTAATAATTCGGTTACTTTAACATTTATCCCTCAACTTTTTGCATAATATGCTAGTTAACTTTCCGGAAGTCACGCTAGTGCACTGATAGCACGTTGCTCTGAAAATCTAGCGTAATCGTCTTAGGGCACCAGCGGCTGCTCGTTCAGTGGGCCATAAGCGCGACTTCCGGAGGGTTAAAACCACCGTCTTTCGATCTGTACTGTAAAATAAGTGAAAAGTGTTATAGTGACGCAGTAAAAATCGAAAGAGAAAGTAAACAAAGAGAGTAACTCATTGCAGATGTCTTTTTTAAAAAACGCTCAAGAAATATTGCGCACCCAACCTAGGCATGTGAAAAAGATCATGAAATGTTATTCCCCAGTACAATGCATACTGCCCAAAAACGCGTATTCGTGATTTATTTTATAAAATTTCGTACATAGGACACACTCTGCATTATATGAAATATGAATAAAAATATCGGTCAGCGGGTTAGTAGGCTTTATTTTGTTTACACGGAGCATAGAGATGGCAGCAACTTGCATGGCACCCTCTGTTATTTTAACACATTTATGGGTAATCGACGCGTATGAACACTTTTTTAATTTTTCATCCTGCTCCATTTTTAAATCATAAAATCGTGTAAACAAAATCGAAACATCTTTACCACAAGAGATATTTGAACAGATAAAATGGCGAGTAATTGGCAAAACGGAAAGAGGAATGTCTGTTTCGTTTGCTCACTCGACCCAACGTAGTATATACAGGTGTGGCTAAGATGGCACTATGATATTCGTAAGGTGAATCTTACAGGAGAGGTGTTAGAATAAATCGACTTGCTTTCGTCATACCGTTCGTTCCGCCCCATTAAATCATGTGAACGCTATTACGTTGACCCGTTGTCCTTCTGGATTGTTTGTTTCCATCGTTAGCAAACAGTACGATCTTACACACCAATTTATACCACACTGCACTCGAAGAGGTAAGACAGTCTGCTGTACGCGAGCCGTAATATTTTTCTTCTCACTTTTCTTTCGTCGCTGTTGCTGGTACTCACAACGTTCAGATTCGGTCGCTCAAGTTCTCTTAACTGGAAAAGACGATCATTTTGATTTGTGACCGAAGCTTTGGGTGCAATTTGAAGAAAAAATGTCAGTCATGATATAGTGCAACTCTGAGTGTAACTGATTTTTTTTGGTTTCAGGGAAAACTGATCCAGGTGATTTTTGTGAGTCCGGAGATTTATATATTTAGAACAATATTATTCAAAAAACTCATAATTAAAATCTTGGGCAAATTGCGAAAGTAGTAGCAAAATGGAAATGTAATAAATTTAAATAAAAACAAGAACATTCAATGGTGGTAGAATTTAAAGAGAATAGAACAAAAAGGAACAATCGAGGAGGAATAGAACAATACAAGAAAGCTAAAACTGACATTTAAACTCATGGAAAAAGATTAATAAAATGGAAATAGTTAAAAACCTACCAATATCAAAAAAAAAGAAAAAAAAATCAAAGCCGGGAAACAGAAAATGGATCAAATTAATACGATTGAAAAGATAAAATTTGAAAGCATGTCAATTTGATGAAATAGCAAAATAAAACAGATTGATAAATTTTATGGAATAGCAAAATAAAACAGATTGAATAATCAAATTAAACGAAGGAAATGAAAAAATTAAATTAGGGAAACATAGAAGAAATGGAAAAATATTGCAAAATGGCTAAAATTGCGAAAAACGGGTGAACATAAATTTGTTAAGGAATTTTCGTATCGACTTCGTTTCATCAGAATCCTACACCAACTTAGTGACAGGACTACGCTGGCGCCGGATTGATGCTAGCCCCAAAAAACAGAGACACAATTTGTGTTCCTGAGCAAACCTCTAGTCAAGCGTAATGTCCCGCAAGAAAATGAGCTCATTTTAAGCTGATAAGAACTAATGATATTGAAACACTTGGTTCGGCTTAGCACGCCAACGCAAGATGCACTATGCTATATATCTCCATGCTACAGTACATGTGTGATAAAAAATTGTTTTAACCAAAATCGTTCTTCACTAAGGAGAAATATAGCACAGTGCCTCGTGTCCTATTTTTAGTAAAAAACACTAAAAATGGCAAAAGGAAGAAAAATAAAATAACTATAAAATATCAAAAAATTAACAAGTTATTTTTTGGGAAACAATATAAAAAATAAATATAAAAAAATGGTCGGAATAGATTTAAGAAAAAATAGAGAACGAGAACATCTATAAATAGCCCGAAAATAGACAATAGTTAAATCATAGAAAACATGTAAAATCAAAATGGTTTTAATTATTAAAAACGAAAATCCTAGAAGAAATGGAAAAATAGAATATTACCACAAAGAAAAATAAGATAAAATTTAAAAATTAAATGGGTTAAAGATTAAATAAATCTTTATAAATTAAAATTCAAAAAAAAAATTAAATTTGATGAAATGGAGAACCGAAAACATTCACAAAACACTAAAAAGTAATAGGAAAATTATTCAAATGAATAAAGCAACAAAATAGAAAACATGGATTTTAAAATTATTTAAATGGGTAAAAAGGAATTTAAAATAAGCACAAATTAGAGAAAATTGAAATAATCGATGCAAAAGAAAGGCACAAATTTCTAAAGTGATGCTTGGAAGAACCGAAAAGATCACAACACGAAAACAATTAAAACGAAAAGAATGGAAAAAAATTTGTTTTGAGCAAATGAGAAAAATGGAAAAAGTGTGGATAAAGAAATACTAAAATAAGTTTATTGAAAAATATGAAAAATACCAAGAAATAATAAAAATTAAAAGTTTAGTTAAATAAATTTAAAAAAAATAATGAAACCAATTGAACAAACTGATAAAAAAGAATCAAATAAAAGGATAGATAAAAACTGGAGAAAAAATGAAAAAAAACGAAAATATGAAACGAATTAAATAATGGGCCAAATACAAAAAAAATGGGATCAATTTCAAAAATGAAGCAAAAATGGTAAAAATCGAACAACGAAAATATGAGGCAAAATATACAAAAAAAAGTAAAATAAAATTAAATGAAAATATAAAAAGGATACAAAACCTTGATGAAACGGAAAAGGAAACTAAAAAGCAAATATGAAACAAGAGAAAAAAATGGAAAAATTTATTTAAATTGAGAAAGTTAGTTAAAATTGAAAAATAAACTTTCGGGGGTTCTCGTATTTAAATAATAGTTTCCATGCGAAAAATTACTGGATTTTCATGTTGTTTATTGATTTGTGGAGTTATTCTGAATTCGGTTCACAAATCCGATTTGATCAATTAAGCACTCTAAAACAAGGTTGCTGAGTGTTTTCTTCTTTCTAAATTCTTTTGCGATTCATTTAGCTGCAACGACGGATTGAAAAAAGTAGTCACATATTGTCCTGAAAGGATAGAAAATTGCAATTGGACTAATAATTCTATTTTAACGGTATTTAAACCCATCGACAGATTGCAATGTTTCGAATATTAGTTAAATACGAATCAAATCAATTTCGGGGGCCCGAAACTTTTAACTATAACTAGCTGATTTTTTTAAATAGTCGGTCAAAATCCACGAGAAAATTATAGTATAGTATCAAACATAAAATAGATTTCATTATTTTAAAACAATTCACATGTCGTTTTGCTTACTGCGCGTTAAAGTCGTTTTTGAGTTCTAAATTTTAAAGTTTTCTGTTGATTAGTGTTTCATGCAGAATAAACTTTAGAGGGCGAACACGAAATTATTGCCACACCGAAAATGTCATGCCAATTTTCTTATGTTTAAAATCAAACCAAAATTTTAGGGTAGTTTTATACATATATTTACTTCAAAAATCAAAAGAAAAGTTAATCGATGAAGCCTTGAGTGTAAAATTGGACGCATTTTCGCTTGATGCCCTCCATCAAAGTCTTTACAGTGTCATCCGGTACCAGTTTCTCAGTTTTTTTTCCATTTTCTTAACACGTCCTTCCCGTCTTTGACTGTCTTCTTGCTCTTCCGAAGTTCCCGCTTCATGATTGCCCAGTACTGCTCCACCGGGCGCAGCTCCGGACAGTTTGGCGGAGTCATATCCTTTGGAACAAAATGAACACAATTAGCCTCATACCACTCCAGGACACTTTTAGAATAGTGGCATGATGCCAAATCTGGCCAAAATAGCGGAGCATCGTCGTGTTGCTTCAAGAACGGCAAAAGGCGCTTCTCGAGGCACTCAGATTTGTAGATCTCGCCATTTACTGTGCCCTTTGCCACGAAATTCTCACTCCTCAGTCCGCAAGAGCAGATGGCCTGCAAATGAGATATTTTGAGGCGAACTTCGACATTTTCTTCTTCTTAAATTCGTTGTCCATCACACAGCAGCCATATTTTGTCAGCATCTTCTCGTAGAGCTTCCGTACCCGAGTTATAGCCGTCGATTGTTGCCGCTCATAGCGGTTTGGAAAGTTCTGTACCTTGCATGTATGTAGTCCAGCTCTCTTCTTTGCATTCTGGACATGCCGATCTTTTTAGGCAAATCACGGCTTGGGACGTTGGGATTTGCTTTAATCATCCGCTTTACCTTTCCCTCCGTCTTTTTGTTCTCCGGTCCCGGTTTTCTTCCAGCTCCTTTGCCGTGGTCCAACGTCAACCGCTTCAACACTCTGGAGACGGTTGAATGGTGAATGTTCAACATTTTTCCCAACTGCCGGTGCGACAGGTCAGGAAATTCCAGGTGTTTGGAAAGAATTTGTTCTCTCGACTCGCATTGGTTCACCTCCATTTTCGTTGAATCGAAAAACACGACTTCGAGTTTGACAGCATGTAAACAATACACATCAATGAGAAAGTGTGCAAAATTTGGTTGATTTTTACCCAATGGTAAAAAAGTTATGCCCTGTTGAATGTGTCGCAATAATTTCGTGTTCGCCCTTTACAACATAATTTACGATTAACTTTATAATAGAAATGGGAGAAATTTAAATCGTACCATTGAATTTTCAAATAAATTGGAATTGGAATAATATTTTAGAGAAGCATTCTTTCTGTTCGAAATCCGGGTACCTCAACAACCTATTCCCTCTTAAAAAACTTCAAGCGCTTGGGGCACGTGCTAATATGGTCCAAATTCGCTTAAAATTACCCATATCTTTCGGTGGATAAAATTCCAAAATCACTGCCACCCTAATAAGCATCTCGGAGTGATTGTCGGAGTTTTGCAAGATCCCAGTCGGAAGTTCAGTTTCCCAAAGACATCAAATCTGTGCACAAATTGCGTGAGTGTTCTTCGTTTAATCAATCACAGCAATGATCAAAACGGCGCTGATGTTTGAACGCGGCATTGTGGAGTGGGGTGCACGAATCCGTACCGCGTACGTGCTCAACAGCTCACCCGCTTTTCTACATTGAAGCCGATTTTGGTGCACATAAACCCTTTCAAGCTGTAGGCTAGCTTGGAACTGTTCAAAATAATGATGTAGGTAAGAGGTCGAAAATGTGAGTCAAGTTAAAGGTTTTAAGGTCGGAACAGTTTCTGCTCTTCAACGATTGCAAGATGCGATATTAATGATGTACCATCTCCAGCGTTCGTCTTGCGACTTCATCTATTTCACATACATATTGATTCGTTCAGGTGTATGAATTTGGAGAATATCAATTCGTTTGTTCAGCGAATTCGGAGGCGAACAAACATAACCCATATGCACTAGAAGGGTTAGCTAGTTAGCTGAGGCACACTCCATCATTACCCAGTACGAATATGTAAGCTAAATGGACCAGCAGCGACTCTAGCATATTGTAATTCGCCATTGTGTTGCTATAAAATTAAACTAAAAGCCGGAAATCGTATATGAAACTCAATTTGAGCCGCCAACGGCGATATGGTGATGGGAACACAACCCGACTAATCTGTTACTGTTGGAATCGGTGCATGTTGGAATGTTTTATCAGTCAATATTGAGCTGGAATGAAAACATATTTATCAATTCAACTTTGGTAATTGCTACTTGATACATATTACGCGGGTTCCGGGTATTTGATTCAGAGGGAAGCCTTACGAAAATCGAGAAAAATGATCCCATAACAATGCGGGGTTCAATAGAACCATTGATTGTTTGGAATGTCATCATCCTGATCGACCCATAGTTAATATTACATTGATCCTACTTACTCCCAGTTTTGGGAAAAGTATCAAATCGTAATTTTGTCTAAATTATGTTAGCTTTGTGTTTTTGTACTAATTCCATTGATATTTTTCTGGAAGCTTAAGACAGTTTGTGAGGAAAATCCAACAAATTTCACAAGCGTTCATAGGAAGGTCAAAAATGCATCAATGCAACAACACTGATGAACGACCTTCCCATGATTGTTAATATTATTATAGGTATACATAATCAAGAGTTTAGCTTCTGATGACAAGGGCTATTCCAGACGCATCCATAAAATAGCATTGTTTCCATCTCCTCCGTGTCTCATGTCACCATTGTCTAGCGGCACTACATAATTCACACGCAAATCCTACACCAGTTGTTGCTCTGATTAATGGAATCAGGCAGATCGTCTGGGGGTTCACAACATGTTTGAATTTCAATAGAATCGTTGGCTCGAAGCGACCTACACCCAGTTTGTGCGGTGGTCTCTAACTTCCCGTCCCGTAGCTGACTGTAGAGCGTGTCTCGTCACACGTCCGGTCAACTTGTCCGCACACACGATGTAAACTATGCGAGTAGAACTTCCTACTGCACCGGATAAAACTGCTGTCGGCATTCGGGCACTTGGTTGGCCATTGTTGATACCAAGAACATATTTATGTATACATAACGACATCGCATGCAAAACGATCAAGTTCGTACGTCATAATTGGACGCATTTGTCGCATAATGAGCGGAGGCCATCAGGGTAGTCGCATGCCGCCATCGTTATATCACGCAGCACTGTACCAAATGACTGCGTGATGGAGAACTTAATTAACATTAATCAATAACTAGTGACTCTGCAACAGATGTGCGTTTGAATTAAGCCAATATTAGGGCTAGCAGTAGATTTCTTGTCATTTCATGACCTCCTCAGCAAAAACATAGGGGTATTATTTCTTTATGGATTGATCTTAGGGAGTGAACCCGAAAATTTATTTATTTTTTGTCAATTTGGAGGTATTATGTACCACGAACTTTGTATCGGTAGTTTTTTTTATGTTTTATATATAAGTTAGAAAAAGCTCTCGTAGTTCCCTGGGCAATGATGTGAACAAGAACTGTACAAACTTTCAAAACGGTTGGTCCAGGAAGTTAGGAGTGTTGGCATATAGTGCATGTTTTCGACGTTTCTGCAGATTCACTGTCACTATCGCCCAATTTTCAATATTTGGCTATGGAAATTTAGGAAAATATTATTCGAATATGGCATTATTCTATGAAAATTAACTGAATACAATATCACTTTCTGTATCGTCAAATTTTTTTTTTTGAGAACGATATTTTGGTTCACAGCAAATCGATTTTTTTGAAGCTGACTGATGTGGAGACACCTTAAACAATGTTAACTCATTCATGCCCATGTTGTTTGTGGACAACAACCTTTTTAAATAGCTATAATTTGTGATTGAGGCAAGATTTGCTCACAAAAACAAGTAAGGCTAATAAATGTGACTATTGCCTTTCATTTGAGTATTAACAGTTACAAGGATCAGCTCTAGAACTGAAGTTATTGCCATTAATCTGATTGGATTCCGATGCAGCAGTGCTGCCAGGGACAGTTTACATTCACGACGCAAAATAAATTTTTCATATATCTTCGTTATGTTGCAATATTATTGAAAACTAATGAAACTTATCAATTAAGACTGTTTTTGGGAACGTTTTCCACGCAATTGGACTATTGTAAATATTCTAGGAAAATTGTATTGAGCATTGGAAGGTAAAAATTGAGCAACTTCCAGCACTGCGAGGGAAGCACGTATCTTTATAAAAAAAAGATTTTTCGTATTTCTTGACCCCACCGTTTTCAAGGAAAAATAGTTTTGAAACCCTAGATGCACTAGAAAAACCTATTTTAATCCACCTAGCGGTGCAATTGTGCCTTTCTCAATCATGAATCACGAGAATGTGTGCGTTGTTTATATTCATTAAAAACTTTTAAATGCATATATTACATTTTATTATTATACATCACATGACAACTATATACAGGAAAATAAATCATTATTCGAGTTCTAAAATTTTGAAAAAGAAAAAACAGCCACGGTAATATTGAACTGAAAAACCTGTTTTAATCCACCTAGCGGTGCAATTGTGCCTTTCTCATTTCTCGAAACTATGGCACGGAGGCTTTTTATGTTCAACATAATTGTGGAAATGTCCATTACATTCTTAGTACACTTTGCACTTATACACAATGGCATGCCACGAACTTGGTGAGCTACGTGTCGACGGTGAAACACTTGAAACAAAAAAATATCATACTCCATTCGCCTAATCAGCATTAGATCAATGTTATCTGCTTGCTAACTCATTTTGTCATGCGGGGATGGGCATGTGAGGAGGGCGAAAGTCCCATGAACGAACGACTCCCCAGCTTAAATTGGTATGCTTTGTAATATAGTGGTGGTTTAAAGATAATGGGGTTGAAAGGGAGGGGTATGAGGTGGTGGTCTGAGGGGTGATTTAAGGAGATTTTTAAAGGAGGGGAGTGAACAGTAGAGGGGGGGTGTAACCCCTCTCCGTAAACCATCAACTACGCCCCTGTTAAAATCCAGAAACCTTATGCTAGTCGAAAAAAAAATTGAGCATATATTACCATTAGGGATTAGGTTGACGTTTTTCAGAGTGATTGCATAACCTTTCTATATGAGAAAGGCAAAAATGTGCAAAATCCAAAAAAGTGAATCTTCGTCAAATTTTTTTTCGTGTTTGCATCAAATCTCGACGTTTTATGCACCTTGAATACATTTAGCATCAAAAATAAAAATTCTATTTTTAATTTTTCCTATAGTTTTTATGAGAAATTTTTGTGTGGCCGCACTCTGAAACCCGTAATTCCGGAACCAGAATTCCGATCGATCCAAAATTCAATAGCAGCCGATGGGAAGGTTGCACCTTTCATTTGAGACTAAGTTTGGGCAAATCGGTCCAGCCATCTCTGAGAAAAATGAGTGACATTATTTGACACATACGCACATACATACACACACACATACACACACACATACATACACACATACACACACATACATACACACATACACACACACATACAGACTTTTTCCGATCTCGACGAACTGAGTCGAATGGGATATGACACTCGGCCCTCCGGGCCGGGATTAGGTTGACGTTTTTCAGAGTGATTGCATAACCTTTCTATATGAGAAAGGCAAAAATGTGCAAAATCCAAAAAAGTGAATCTTCGTCAAATTTTTTTTCGTGTTTGCATCAAATCTCGACGTTTTATGCACCTTGAATACATTTAGCATCAAAAATAAAAATTCTATTTTTAATTTTTCCTATAGTTTTTATGAGAAATTTCTGTATGGCCGCACTCTGAAACCTGTAATTCCGGAACCAGAATTCCGATCGATCCAAAATTCAATAGCAGCCGATGGGAAGGTTGCACCTTTCATTTGAGACTAAGTTTGGGCAAATCGGTCCAGCCATCTCTGAGAAAAATGAGTGACATTATTTGACACATACGCACATACATACACACACACATACACACACACATACATACACACATACACACACACATACAGACTTTT